>NW_027591903.1:0-69718 GCF_964213995.1 Mustelus asterias | reverse complement strand
CCCTCTTTTCTCCCCTCACTCACTCTCCCCTCACTCACTCTCCCCTCACTCCCTCTCCCCTCACTCACTCTCTCCTTCTCTCCCTCACTCATTCCCTCTCCCCTCACTCAATCCCCCCTCACTCACTCTCCTCTCACTCACTCTCTCCTCACTCACTCTCCCCTCACTCACTCTCCCCTCACTCTCTCTTCCCTCACTCACTCTTCCCTCACTCACTCTCCCCTCACTCACACTCCACTCACTCACTATCCCCTCACTCACTCTCCCCTCACTCACTCTCCCCTCACTCACACTCCACTCACTCACTATCCCCTCACTCACTCTCCCCTCACTCACTCTCCCCTCACTCACCCTCACCTCACTCACTCTCCCCTCACTCACTCTCCCCTCACTCACACTCCACTCACTCACTATCCCCCTCACTCACTATCCCCTCACTCACTCTCCCCTCACTCACTCTCCCCTCACTCACACTCCACTCACTCACTATCCCCTCACTCACTATCCCCTCACTCAATCTCCCCTCACGCACTCTCCCCTCACTCACTCTTCCCTCACTCACTCACCCCTCACTCACACTCCACTCACTCACTATCCCCTCACTCACTCTCCCCTCACTCACTCTCCCCTCACTCACTCTCCCCTCACTCACTTTCCCCTCATTCACACTCCCCTCACTCACTCTCCCCTCACTCGCCCCCCCCTCACTCACTCTCCCCTCACTCACTCTTCCCTCACTCACTCTCCCCTCACTCTCCCCTCACTCACTCTCCCCCTCACTCACTCTCCCCTCACTCACTCTTCCCTCACTCACTCTCCCCTCACTCACCCTCCCCTCACTCACTCTCCCCTCACTCACTCTTCCCTCACTCACTCTCCTCACTCAGCCTCCCCTCACTCACTCTCCCCTCACTCACTCTCCCCTCACTCACTCTCCCTCACTCACTCTCCCCTCACTCACTCACCCCTCACTCACTCTCCCCCACTCACTCTCCTCTCACTCACTCTCCCCTCACTCACTCTTCCCTCACTCACTCTCCTCTCACTCACTCTCCCCTCACTCTCTCTCCCCTCACTCACCTCCCCCTCACTCTCCCCTCACTCACACTCCCCTCACTCACTCTCCCTCACTCCTTCTCCCCTCACTCCCTCTCCCCTCACTCACTCTCCCCTCACTCACTCTCCCCTCACTCACTCTCCCCCTCACTCTCCCCTCACTCACTCTCCACTCACTCTCCCCTCACTCACTCTCCCCTCACACTCTCCCCTCACTCTCTCTTCCCTCACTCACTCTCCCCTCACTCTCCCCTCACTCACTCTCCCCTCACTCACTCTCCCCTCACTCACTCTCCACTCACTCTCCCCTCACTCACTCTCCCCTCACTCACTCTCCCCTCACTCTCCCCTCACTCACTCTGCCCTCGCTCACTCTCCGCTCACTCACCCTCCACTCACTCTCCCCTCACTCACTCTCCCCTCACTCACTCTCCCCTCACTCACTCTCCCCTCACTCTCCCCTCACTCACTCTCCCCTCACTCACTCTCCCCTCACTCACTCTTCACTCACTCTCCCCTCACTCACTCTCCCCTCACACTCGCCCCTCACTCACTCTCCCCTCACTCACTCTCCCTTCCCTCATTTGCCTCTCATTCACTCTCCCCTCACTCACACTCCCCTCACTCACTCTCTCCTCACTCACTCTCCCCTCACTCACACTCCCCTCGCTCACTCTCCCCTCACTCCCTCTCCCCTCACTCACTCTCTCCTCACTCACTCTTCCCTCACTCACTCTCCCCCTCACTCTCCCCTCACTCACTCCCCTCACTCACTCTCCTCTCACTCACTCTCCCCTCACTCTCTCTCCCCTCACTCTCCCCTCACTCACTCTCCCCTCACTCACACTCCCATCACTCACTTTCCCCTCACTCTCTCTCCCCTCACTCACTCTCCCCTCACTCACTCTCCCCTCACTCACTCTCCCCTCACTCACTCTCCCCCTCACTCTCCCCTCACTCACTCTCCCCTCACTCACTCTCCTCTCACTCACTCTCCCCTCACTCACTCTCCTCTCACTCACTCTCCCCTCACTCGCTCTCCTCTCACTCACTCTCCCCTCACTCTCTCTCCCCTCACTCACTCTCCCCTCACTCACTTTCCCCTCACTCACACTCCCCTCACTCACTCTCCCCTCACTCACTCTCCCCTCACTCACTCTCCCCTCACTCACTCTTCCCTCACTCACTCTCCCCTCACTCCCCTCACTCACTCTCCCCTCACTCACTCTCCCCTCACTCACTCCTCCCTCACTCACTCTCCCCTCACTCACTCTCCCCTCACTCACTTTCCCCTCATTCACACTCCCCTCACTCACTCTCCCCTCACTCGCTCTCCCCTCACTCACTCTCCCCTCACTCACTCTTCCCTCACTGACTCTCCCCTCACTCTCCCCTCACTCACTCTCCCCTCACTCACTCTCCCCTCACTCACTCTTCCCTCACTCACTCTCCCCCACTCACTCGCCCCTCACTCACTCTCCCCTCACTCACTCTTCCCTCACTCACTCTCCTCACTCACTCTCCCCTCACTCACTCTCCCCTCACTCACTCTCCCTCAGTCACTCTCCCCTCACTCACTCACCCCTCACTCACTCTCCCCTCACTCACTCTCCCCTCACGTACTCTCCCCCTCACTCTCCCCTCACTCACTCTCCCCTCACTCTCTCTCCCCTCACTCTCTCTCCCCTCACTCACTCTCCCCTCACTCACTTTCCCCTCACTCACACTCCCCTCACTCACTCTCCCCTCACTCCCTCTCCCCTCACTCCCTCTCCCCTCACTCCCTCTCCCCTCACTCACTCTCCCCTCACTCTCCCCTCACTCACTCTCCCCTCACTCACTCTCCCCTCACTCACACTCCCCTCACTCACACTCCCCTCACTCACACTCCCCTCACTCACTCTCCCCTCACTCTCCCCTCACTCACACTCCCCTCACTCACTCTCCCCTCACTCCCTCTCCCCTCGCTCACTCTCCCCTCACTCACTCTCCCCCTCTCTCCCGCTCACCCTCACGAGGCGCCCCAGCCTCCAGCCCCTCTATCTGAGTCGGCCCCTCGAGGAGCGGGCGGTGAGGAGGGGCTCGAGGCGAGGACGGGGAGGCGGGACGGCTCGATGTGGCAGGAGGGGAGAGATTCCCGGAGACACCGACACTGTCCTGTAAACAATTGACAGAGTCCACACGGCGTCCCCGTGACAGACTGGCATTGAGAGAAAGTAATTATCCATCCCGGCTCCGGCAAAGCGTCCCGTCATTCAGGGCACGAGTCCCTGGAGTAATCATTGTGTATGTTACAAAGAGTTTACCATCTGTATCCTCCCCCTCCCTCCCTGCCCGGCCCTGCCCTCCCGCCTGTCCCCCCCCCCCCCCCCCCCCCCCCCCCCGGGAGTATTCCTGGCTGCTTGTGTACTGTTGTCCCAGCCACGCTGAGCCCCGTGCTGTTATTGATCACTTGCGTCTTCTGCCTTTTCGAGTGTAATAATGTTCCAGCGTCAACTCAATTATGTTCTTGGCCAGAGAGCCGGTGTCTGCAGCCAGTGAGCTCCTGCGCACGCGCGTGATCGCGGGCGGCCGCGTCGCTTCATCAGCAGATCCGGATAGGGGCCGTACATCAAACACTTCATCCGCGTCGCCTCATCGACAGTGTTGGGGTTTGCGGGCCTGCGCTGTAAAGATGGCAGCTTGTTGGCCGAACCTTCACCGTAACCATTCCCCCCCGTCCCGCGACCGGGGTGGCACAGTGGGTTAGCACTGTTGCCTCACAGCGCCAGGGACCCGGGTTCGATTCCCGGCTTGGGCCACTGTCTGTGCGGAGTTTGCACATTCTCCCCGTGTCTGCGTGAGTTTCCTCCGGGTGCTCCGGTTTCCTCCCACAGTCCAAAGCTGTGCAGGTTAGGTGGGTTGGCCACGCTAAATTGCCCCTTGTTGTAAGGAGGGCTAGCTTGGGTAAGTGCATGGGGTTATGGGGATAGGGCCTGGGTTGGATTGTGGTCGATACAGATTCGAAAGAATGAGAGAAAGAATTTTTTCCATGCTGCATCTGTACAAATTGGGTTTAATGTGCTGGGAAAGGGATTAATGTACTGGGAATGGGATTAAAGTGCTGGGAATGGGTTTGATGTACTGGGATTGGGATTAATGTGCTGGGAATGGGGTTAATGTACTGGGAATGGGGTTAATGTGCTGGGAATGGGATTAAAGTGCTGGGACTGGGATTGATGTACTTGGGTTGGGATAAATGTGCTGGGAATGGGGTTAGTGTACTGGGAATGGGCTAATGTGCTGGGAATGGGGTTAATGTACTGCAAATGGGGTTAATGTGCTGGAAATGCGATTAAAGTGCTGGGAAGGGGATTGATGTACTAGGATTGGGGTTATTGTGCTGGGAATGGGGTTAGTGTGTGGTAAATGGGGTTAATGTGCTGGGAATGGGATTAAAGTGCTGGGAATGAGGTTAATGTGCTGGGAATGGGGTTGATGTGATGGGAATGGGATTAATGTGCTGGGAATGGAGTTAATGTACTGGGAATGGGATTAATGTGCTGGGAATGGAGTTAATGTGCTGGGAATGGGATTGATGTGCTGTGAATGGGGTTAATGTGCTGGGAATGGGATTATATGCTGGGAATGGGATTAATGTGGTGGCAATGGGGTTAATGTACTGGGAATGGAGTTAATGTGCTGGGAATGGGGTTGATGTGCTGGGAATGGGGCTAATGTGCTGTGAATGGAGTTAATGTGCTGGGAATGGGGTTAATGTGCTGGGAATGGAGTTAATGTGCTGTAAATGGGGTTAATGTGCTGGGAATGGGATTATATGGTGGGAATGGGATTAATGTGCTGGCGATGGGAATAATGTGCTGGGAATGGGGTTAATGTACTGGGAATGGAGTTAATGTGCTGGGAATGGAGTTAATGTGCTGGGAATGGAGCTGATGTACTGGGAATGGGGTTAATGTGCTGGGAATGGGGTTAATGTGCTGGGAATGGGATTGATGTACTGGGAATTAGGTTAATGTGCTGGGAATGGGGTTAATGTGCTGGAAATGTAATTAATGTGCTGGTAATGGGGTTAGTGTACTGGGAATCAGGTTACTGTACTGGGAATAGGGCTAATGTGCTGGGAATCATGTTAATGTGCTGGGAATGGGGTTAATGTGCTGGGAATGTGGTTAATGTGCTGGAAATGTAATTAATGTGCTGGTAATGGGGTTAATGTACTGGGAATCAGGTTAATGTACTGGGAATGGGGCTAATGTGCTGGGAATCATGTTTATGTGATGGGAATGTGGTTAATGTGCTGGGAATGGGGTTAATCTGCTGGGAATGAGATTAATGTGCTGGGAATGGGGCTAATGTGCTGGGAATGGGGTTAATGTGCTGGGAATGTGGATAATATGCTGGGAATAGGATTAATGTGCTGGGAATGGGGTTAATGTGCTGGGAATGGGGTTAATGTACTGGAAATGGAGTTAATATACTGGAAATGGGGTTAATGTGCTGGGAATGGAGTTAATGTACTGGGAATGGGGTTAATGTGCTGGGAATGGAGTTGATGTACTGGGAATAGGATTAATGTACTGGGAATGAGGTTAATGTGCTGGGAATGGGATTAAAGTCCTGGGAATGGGATTAATGTTCTGGGAATGGGGTTAATGTGCTGGGAATGGGATTAATGTACTGGGAATCAGGTTAATGTACTGGGAATGGAGTTAATGTACTGGGAATGGGGTTAATGTGCTGGGAATGGGGTTATTATGCTGGGAATGGGGTTATTGTGCTGGGAATGGGATTAAAGTACTGGAGAGCAGGTGTTAAATTATTTTAAGCTGATCCCCTCGCCGTCCTACCCACCCTCACCCTCTGAGAATGCGTTCCCTCCTTCTCTGTGGCTGACGGAGCGATCCTGTCGGGGTGAATTGCCTGAAGCGCACGGTCTAGAAATGGCGAAGCGAGGTACATTTCACCATGTCGGATAGCTTTCCTTTTTAATTCTCTTCCAATGGCGCGTTAACCAGTGCCTCTAAATAATTAAGCAGCTTTCGCTCTGATATCTATTTTTCACTTATCGAGCGGGGGGCCCTTTCCACTTGATTCACTGCAACTAATTATAACGAGGGTGTTTCTCCGGCTGTTACTGCAATTAAGCGTCCACTCGCGAGGAAGTGTTTGATATCGACCGAGCTGTGGCTTCACTGCTCCAGCGACCAGCTCCCGACAGGATGAGGCTCGTTCCCATCCCAGCGTCGCTCGGGAATTCCCATTTCCGATGAGGGAAGCAGCAACCCGTTCCGCGCTCCTGGAGTTCGCTCGCCTTCCCCCCGCTGCGCTTCCAGTTCGCTGCAGCATCAGTTGCTCTCGGGTCGAAACCTCCCTGTGATAACGGCCGTGGACCCTCGTTAGCTTCACGGTTCGCCAAGCCCCCCCCGACCGCGGTTCAGTTCCCCCAGCGAGGAAACCTTAAATCACAACGCTGGTTTCCTGAACGATCGTAATAGCTCAATCCGGGGAGGCGGTGTGGCCTAGCGGTATTATCGCCAGACTATTAATCCAGAAACTCAGCTAATGTTCTGGGGGACCCGGGTTCGAATCCCACAGATGGTGGGATTTGAATTCAATAAAACATCTGGAATTAAGAATCTACTGATGACCCATTGTGGGAAAAACCCATCTGGTTCCCTTTAGGGAAGGAAATCTGCTGTCCTTACCCCGGTCTGGCCTACATGTGACTCCAGAGCCACAGCAATGTGGTTGACTCTCAACTGCCCTCCAAAGGCAACTAGGGATGGGCAATAAATGCTGGGCCCAGCCAGTGATCTTGTCCCATGGATGAATTTAAAAAATACACTCAAACTCAGGATAGGTACCGACCCCCGGGTTCACACTGCAAGTTCCACCTGCCCAGGACCCTTGATTTGATTTAATTTCTTATTTTGATTTGATTTGATTCATTATTGTCACATGTACACAGTGAAAAGTATTGTTTCTTGCGCGCTATACAGACAAAGCATAACGTTCATAGAGTACATAAGGGAGAAGGAAAGCAGAGGGTGCAGAATGTAGTGTTACAGTCACAGCTAGGGTGTAGAGAAAGATCAACTTAATGCGAGGTAGGTCCATTCAAAAGTCTGACAGCTGCAGGGAAGAAGCTGTTCTTGAGTCGGTCGGTACGTGACCTCAGACTTTTGTCTCTTTTTCCCCGACGGAAGAAGGTGGAAGAGAGAATGTCCGGGGTGCGTGGGATCCTTGATTATGCTGGCTGCTTTTCCCCGAGGCAGCGGGAAGTGTAGACAGAGTCAATGGATGGGAGGCTGGTTTGCGTGATGGATTGGGCTACATTCACGATCTTTTGTAGTTTCTTGTGGTTCTGGGCAGAGCAGGAGCCATACCAAGCTGTGATACAACCAGAAAGAATGCTTTCTATGGTGCATCTGTAAAAGTTGGTGAGAGTCGTAGCTGACATACCGAATTTTCTTAGCCTCCTGAGAAAGTAGAGGCGTTGGTGGGGCTTTCTTAACTATAGTGTCGGCGTGGGGGGACCAGGACAGGTTGTTGGTGATCTGGACACCAGAAACATGAAGCTCTCGACCCTTTCTACTCCATCCCCGTTGATGTAGACAGGGGCATGTTCTCCTTTACGCTTCCTGAAGTCGATGACTATCTCCTTCGTTTTGTTGCCATTGAGGGAGAGATTATTGTTGCCGCACCAGTTCACCAGATTCTCTATCTCATTCCTGTACTCTGTCCCGTCATTGTTTGAGATCCGAACCACTACGGTGGTGTCATCAGCAAACCTGAAAATCGAGTTGGAGGGGAATTTGGCCGCACTGTCATAGGTGTATAAGGAGTATAGTTGGGAGTTGAGAACACAGCCTTGTGGGGCGCCGGTGTTGAGGATGATCGTGGAGGAGGTGTTGTTGCCGATCCTTACTGATTGTGGCCTGTGGGTTAGGAAGTTCTGGATTCAGTCGCAGAGGGAGGAGCTGAGGCCCAGGCCACGGAGTTTGGAGATGAGCTTCGTGGGAATAATGGCATTGAAGGCTGAGCTGTCGTCAATAAGTAGGAGTCTGACCTAGGTGTCCTTGTTATCTCGGTGTTCCAGGGTTGAGTGCAGGGCCAGGGAGATGGCATCTGCTCTGGACCTGTTGCGGCAGTAGGCAAACTATAGTGGATCCAGGTAGTCCGTGTCACATGTATTGGGACACAGTGAAAAGTATTGGCTCTTGCGCGCTATACAGACAAAGCATACCGTTCATAGAGTACATAGGGGAGAAGGAAAGGAGAGAGTGCAGAATGTAGTGTTACAGTCATAGCCAGGGGGTAGAGAAAGATCAGCTTAATGCGAGGTAGGTCCATTCAAAAGTCTGATCACAGATCATAGAATCACTACAGGAGGCCATTCAGCCCAAAGAGTCTGTACCGACTACAATCTCACCCAGGCCCTATTCCCGTAACCCCACACATTTACCCTGCTAATCCCACGACACTGGGATAAATTTAGCGCGTCCAATCCACCTAACCCGCACATCTTTGGACGGTGGGAGGAAACCCACGCAGACACGGGGAGAACGTGCAGACTCCACACAGACAGTGTCCCAAGGAATTGAACCTCGGGACCTGGTGCTGTGAGGTAGCAGTGCTAAACACTGTGCCAACGTGCCATCCATAATGATGGCAGCAGGGAAGAAGCTGTTCTTGAGTCAGTTGGTACGGGATCTCAGACTTTTGTATTATAATCCTAACCGACGTAGTATCTCCTCATAATACAGACCTCCCATCCCAGGAATCAGCCTGGTAAACCTTCGCTGCGCTCCCTCTATAACAAGGACATCCTTCCTCAGATAAGGACAGCAAAACTGCACACAACACTCCAGGTGTGGCCTCACCAACAATTGCAGCAAAACATCCCTCTCCCTATACTCAATCCTCTCGCTATGAAGGCCAACATACCATTTGCCTTCTTTACTGCCTGCTGTACCTGTGCGCTTACTTTCAGCGACTGGTGCACGAGGAATCCAAGGCCTTGTTGAGAACTTCGCTCGATGCGCTGCGGGCATGAAGGCCTCTGCTCAGAGAAAGATACTCGCTAATATTTCCCCAGCTCGTCCCGCCAAGCCAACGTAGCAAATCTATCAATTGTACAAGGCGGTCAGTGGAGACTCGATGGGCCAAATGGCCTCCTTCTGCACTGTAGGATTTCAATGATTCTATTAAAAATCTTCTGAGATGACCAGGTCAGCTGTTTTTTAATTCTTCATTCCTGGGACATGGGCGTCGCTAGCTGGGCCCAGCATTTATTGCCCATCCCTAGTTGTCTTTGGAGGGCAGTTGAGAGTCAACCACATTGAACAAAGAACAGTGCAGCACAGGAAACAGGCCCTTCGGCCCTCCAAGCCTGTGCCGCTCCTTGGTCCAACTAGACCAATTGTTTGTATCCCTCCATTCTCAGACTGCTCATGTGACTATCCAGGTAAGTCTTAAACGATGCCAGCGTGCCTGCCTCCACCACCCTACTTGGCAGCGCATTCCAGGCCCCCACCACCCTCTGTGTAAAAAACGTCCCTCTAATATCTGAGTTATACTTCGCCCCTCTCACCTTGAGCCCATGACCCCTCGTGATCGTCACTTCTGATCTGGGAAAAAGCTTCCCACAGTTCACTCTATCTATACCCTTCATAATCTTGTACACCTCTATTAGGTCTCCCCTCATTCTCCGTCTTTCCAGGGAGAACAAGCCCAGTTTACCCAATCTCTCCTCATAGCTAAGACCCTCCATACCAGGCAACATCCTGGTAAACCTTCTCTGCACTCTCTCTAACGCCTCCACGTCCTTCTGGTACTGCGGCGACCAGAACTGGACGCAGTACTCCAAATGTGGCCTAACCAGCGTTCTATACAGCTGCATCATCAGACTCCAGCTTTTATACTCTATACCCCGTCCTATAAAGGCAAGCATACCATATGCCTTCTTCACCACCTTCTCCACCTGTGCTGCCACCTTTAGGGATTTGTGGACTTGCACACCTAGGTCCCTCTGTGTTTCTATACTCTTGATGGCTCTGCTATTTATTGTATAACTCCTCCCTACATTATTTCTTCCAAAATGCATCACTTCGCATTTATCCGGATTAAATTCCATCTGCCATTTCTCCGCCCAATTTTCCAGCCGATCTATATCCTGCTGTATTGCCCGACAATGCTCTTCGCTATCCGCAAGTCCAGCCATCTTCGTGTCATCCGCAAACTTGCTGATTACACCAGTTACACCTTCTTCCAAATCATTTATATATATCACAAACAGCAGAGGTCCCAGTACAGAGCCCTGCGGAGCACCACTGGTCACAGACCTCCAGCCGGAAAAAGACCCTTCGACCGCTACCCTCTGTCTCCTGTGGCCAAGCCAGTTCTCCACCCATCTAGTCACCTCCTTGTATCCCATGAGCCTTAACCTTCTTAACCAACCTGCCATGTGGGACTTTGTCAAATGCAAAAATTGCTGTGTCTCTGGAGTCATATGTTGGCCAGACCGGGTAAAGATGGCAGATTTCCTTCCCTAACGGAACCCTTGGGTTTTTCTGACAATCGACAACGGGTCATCAGTAGATTCTTAATTCCAGATTTTTAAAAATTGAATTGAAATTTCACCATCTGCCGTAGCGGGGATTCGAACCCGGGTCCCCCCAGAACATTAGCCGAGTGATAATACCACTAGGCCATTGCCTCACCAAGGTCAGCCTTTGTCTACCTTCCGCAGTGAAGTTCCTCATCGCTGGGACCATTCAGTCACAGACTCATAGAATCCCTGCCGTGCAGAATGAGGCCACTCGGCCCATCGAGTCTGCTCCGCCATTCAACCGTGGCTGATATTTTTCTCGTCCCCATCCTCTTGCCTTTTCCCCATAGCTGCTGGGAACCCGGGGCCCTCGAACATTTCCCTGGGTCTCTGGATGAATATTCCAGCGACAGGACCAGTCCGTTGCCGCTGCCGGGTGCCACGCTGTCAAAATTCACCCCACCCATGCCACGGGGCAGCTGGTACAGCCACAGGCGCGTGAGTCGCTGCGGAAGATGGCATCTTCTCCAGCCACTGTAAGCACCCTTATCCTCAGTAATATCAAACCCCGGGAGACATCGTTCGTGCCAAAGCTGCGAAGCACGACGGTTCCCTCCAAATTATTTAAATAGCCCGAGTGAGCAGAAATTAATACGGGTTTCCAAGGACTCTTGTTCCAGACAATTGTCCATTACCGTCGAACAGGCCTCATAAATTAGATGATACTTATTTACCTCGACATCATCAAACTGTCGCATGTGAAGAGCTCCCCTCACGGTTTGTAGAATCATAGAAACCAGAAGCAGGAGGAGGCCATTCAGCCCCTCCAGCCTGTTCCACCATTCATTACGGTCATGGCTGATCATCAAATTCAATATCCTGATCCCCCCCACCCTTCCCCTCCCATATCCCGCGATCCTGTTAGCCCCAAGAGCTATCACTAATTACTTCACAGACTCACAGAATCCCGACAGTGCGGAAGGAGGTTATTCGGCCCATCGAGTCTGCACCGACCACAATCCCACACCCAGGTCCTTGACCCTGCTAATCCCCCTGATAACAAGGGACAATTTAGCAAGGCCAATCCACCGAACCTGCACATCTTTGGACACTAAGGGGCAATTTAGCATGGCCAATCCACCTAACCTGCACATCTTTGGACACTGAGGGTGAATTTAGCATGGCCAATCCACCTAACCTGCACAGCTTTGGACACTAAGGGGCAATTTAGCATGGCCAATCCACCTAACCTGCACATCTTTGGACACTAAGGGGCAATTTAGCATGGCCAATCCCCCTAACCTGCACATCTTTGGACACTAAGGGGCAATTTAGCATGGCCAATCCACCGAACCTGCACATCTTTGGACACTGAGGTTGAATTTAGCATGGCCAATCCACCTAACCTGCACATCTTTGGACACTAAGGGGCAATTTAGCATGGCCAATCCACCGAACCTGCACATCTTTGGACACTGAGGGTGAATTTAGCATGGCCAATCCACCTAACCTGCACATCTTTGGACACTAAGGGGCAATTTAGCATGGCCAATCCACCGAACCTGCACATCTTTGGACACTGAGGGTGAATTTAGCATGGCCAATCCACCTAACCTGCACATCTTTGGACACTGAAGGACAATTTATCATGGCCAATCCACCTAGCCCCGTCTGGAGGTGGCCAGAGGGCGCTATGGAATGCTCCCCAGGCATCCCGGATCTGTCCTGGTCGTTTGAGGTGGTACGGGAGGCCCAGTAGTCGTTCCCTTGGTGGGGGGAGGACGGGTGGTGGTTGTGGGGGGGTGTGGGTACTGCCGAACCAGGGGGTCACAGTCTGAGGATTCGGGGTGGACCATTTAGGACGGAGGTGAGGAGACATTTCTTCACCCGGTGAGCCTGTGGAATTCATTCCCACAGGAAGTAGTTGATGACAAAACATTGAATGTATTCAAGAGGCGGCTGGATATAGCACTTGGGGCGAACGGGGTCAAAGGTTATGGGGAGAAAGCAGGATGAGGCTGTTGAGTTGGACGATCAGCCATGATGGTGATGACAGGCAGAGCAAGTTCGAGGGGCCGAATGGCCTCCTCCTGCTCCTATCTTCTATGTTTCGATGTTTCTGTTAGTGAACAGTGCCCAGGACGCGATCATTTAAACGGGGACTGACTGGAAACGTTACAGAGGTGGTGCTGAATAATACACAGTGTGATGGCTTTGGACACCAGGCCTGACAGAGTGACTGCACTGATCCCCGAAGCCATAGATCAGACGCATGCAAATACGGGGAGTTCATTATTACCGCATCACATGATCGGAGGGCTGGGGGAGTGTTGCCATGGTTACGGGCTGAATCTAACAAGTATGCGAGGCAGTCAGATCTTCAGCTTGGCTCCTGTGCCGGTTTGCCAAAGGGAAAGGTTTCATTCTTTCTATCCCCTTGTTCCCGTGCCTCTGCACAGTGGTTACCATGGCGGCCTCACAGTGCCAGGGACCCGGGTTCGATTCCCAGCCTCGGGTCACTGTCTGTGTGGAGTTTGCACGTTCTCCCCCCGTGTCTGCGTGGGTTTCCTCCGGGTGCTCCGGTTTCCTCCCGCACTCCAAAGATGTGCAGGTTAGGTGGATTGGCCATGCTAAATTGCCCCTCAGTGTCCAAAGATGTGGCCCTCCGACAGTGCGGCACTCCCTCAGCACCGGCCCTCCGACAGTGCGGCACTCCCTCAGTACTGACCCTCCGACAGTGCGGCACTCCCTCAGCACTGACCCTCCAACAGTGCGGCACTCCCTCAGCACTGACCCTCCGACAGTGCGGCACTCCCTCAGTACTGACCCTCCGACAGTGCGGCACTCCCTCAGCACTGACCCTCTGACAGTGCGGCACTCCCTCAGCACTGACCCTCTGACAGTGCGGCACTCCCTCAGCACTGACCCTCTGACAGTGCGGCACTCCCTCAGTACTGACCCTCCGACAGTGCAGCGCTCCCTCAGCACTGACCCTCCGACAGTGCGGCACTCCCTCAGCACTGACCCTCTGACAGTGCGGCACTCCCTCAGCACTGACCCTCCGACAGTGCGGCACTCCCTCAGCACTGACCCTCCGACAGTGCGGCACTCCCTCAGTACTGACCCTCCGACAGTGCGGCACTCCCTCAGTCCTGACCCTCCGACAGTGCGGCACTCCCTCAGTACTGACCCTCCGACAGTGCGGCACTCCCTCAGCACTGACCCTCCGACAGTGCAGCACTCCCTCAGTACTGACCCCCCGACAGTGCGGCACTCCCTCAGCACTGACCCTCCGACAGTGCGGCACTCCCTCAGACCTGACCCCCCGACAGTGCGGCACTCCCTCAGCACTGACCCTCCGACAGTGCGGCACTCCCTCAGTACTGACCCTCTGACAGTGCAGCACTCCCTCAGTACTGACCCTCTGACAGTGCGGCACTCCCTCAGTACTGACCCTCTGACAGTGCGGCACTCCCTCAGCACTGACCCTCTGACAGTGCGGCACTCCCTCAGCACTGACCCTCTGACAGTGCGGCACTCCCTCAGCACTGACCCTCCGACAGTGCGGCACTCCCTCAGCACTGACCCTCTGACAGTGCGGCACTCCCTCGCGATGCTGGGAATGTCAATGTGTCAAATATGGTCACGTCTCTGACACGGGACACAAGGACAAAACCTTCTCACTCAGAAAGAAAGAGAGAGAGAAAGAGATAGAATCATTGTGCGGGGGGGAGTTTTTCACGCAGAGAGTGGTGGGTGCCTGGAACGCGCTGCCAGAGGAGGTGGTGGAAGCGGGTACATTAGCAACATTTAAGAGGCATCTGGATGGGTCCATGAATAGGGAGGGAATCGAGGGATACGGACCGAGTAAGGACAGAAGGGTTTTTTTAGTTTAGTTAGAGCATGTTGCCGCTTTATAGAACCTCAGTGAGGCCGCACTTGGAATATAGTGTTCAATTCTGGTCGCCACACTATCAGAAGGATGTGGAGGCTTTGGAGAGGGTACAGAAAAGATTTACCAGGATGTTGCCTGGTATGGAGGGCATTAGCAATGAGGAGAGGTTGGAGAAACTTGGTTTGTTCTCACTGGAATGACCGAGGTTGAGGGGAGACCTGATAGAAATTTTTTTTTTGATTCGATTTATTATTGTCACATGTATTGGGATACAGTGAAAAGCATTGTTTCTTGCGCGCTATACAGACAAAGCATACCGTTCATAGAGAAGGAAAGGAGAGGGTGCAGAATGTAGTGTTACAGTCACAGCTAGAGTGTAGAGAAAGATCAACTTAGTGCAAGGTAAGTCCATTCAAAAGTCTGATGGCAGCAGGGAAGAAGCTGTTCTTGAGTTGGTTGGTACGTGACCTCAGACTTTTGTATCTTTTTCCCGACAGAAATTGCCCCTTTGTGCCAGGGGGAACTAGCTAGGGTAAATACATGGGGTTTGGGGATAGGGCCTGGGTGGGATTGTGGTCGGTGCACACTCGATGGGCCGAATGGCCTCCTTCTGCACGGTAGTATTCTGTGATTCTAAGAAGGTGGAAGAGAGAATGTCCAGGATGCATGGGGGTCCTTGATTATGCCGGCTGCTTTTCCCCGAGGCAGCGGGAAGTGTAGACAGAGTCAATGGATGGGAGGTTGGTTTGCGTGATGGAATTGGGCTACATTCACAACCCTTTGTAGTTCCTTGTGGTCTTGGGCAGAGCAGGAGCCCAGACCAAGCTGTGATACATCCGGAAATGATACTTTCTATGGTGCATCTGTAAAAGTTGGTGAGAGTCGTAGCCAAATTTCCTTAGTCTTCTGAGAAAGTAGAGGCGTTGGTGGGGCTTTCTTAACTATAGCGTCGGCGTGGAGGGACCAGGACAGCTTGTTGGGGATCGGTGAAGGGCCTCTTCCTGTGCTGTACTTACCTTTGCTTTTTGTTCATTCCAAGGCGCTTATTTTGTTTAATTTAGCAATAAAGATCTTGCGACGGGGGAGTACTATTTTCCCTTAATTTGATGAATAACCTTTTGTTATGGATGTGCAGTGCTCCGAATCGCGTGGAGTGCACTGTATTTCATTTCTTTGACAGGGGAAACTCCCCAGAGTCACAGAGAACCATTCATTTAATCAAACGGTAGTACTGTCATGCTTCTGCCTGCTCCCTCACTGTCTCCTCAAGCATTAATGAAATGGAACAGATTATTTAATTCCTGGCGGCTGCTAACTTGCCTTTTTACACAGTTCGACATGCCCCTGGCATACCAATTCAAAATGAAAACTGGTTAGCGTTTTTAGTTTGGTTGACATAATTCGCCGGCCGGGAGGTTGTCAAGGGATGCAACGGGATACAGATCAGTCGCAGGTAGGGGCGGAGAAACGGCGGGTGGAGTTTAATCCGGTGTGAGGTGTAGCATTTTGGGAGATCAGGGTGAGTTTCCAGTTAATAAGAACATAAGAACTCGGAGCAGGAGGAGGCCCTCTGGCCCCTCGAGCCTGCCCCGCCATTCAATAAGATCATGGCTGATCTTTTCGTGGACTCAGCTCCACTTACCCGCCCGCTCACCATAACCCTTAATTCCTTTACTGTTCAAAAATCTATCCATCCTTGTCTTAAAAACATTCAATGAGGTAGCCTCAACTGGGCAGGGAATTCCACAGATTCACAACCCTTTGTGTGAAGAAGTTCCTCCTCAACTCTGTCCTAAATCTGCTCCCCCTTATTTTGAGGCCATGCCCCCTAGTTCTAGTTTCACCCGCCAGTGGAAACAACTTCCCTGCTTCTATCTTATCTATTCCCTTCATAATCTTATATGTTTCTCAAAGATCTCCCCTTCATTCTTCTGAATGATGGGGCCCCAGACAGCGTTGATGTACAGAGGGACCTTGGGTTTCAAGTCCATTGGGCGGATTTCACCGTCCCCCCTCCCCGCCATGGGAATTGGGGCGAACCTTGGAAAGGTCTGTTAACCTCGGGTGGGACTTCCCAGTGTCCAGGCAGCATCCTGGTAAACAGTGGCCACAATTTTGCCAGCACGCCCATCCCGATTCCGGGTGCAGGCTTGGCTCGGAGAATGGCCTCGGGCGGGACCGTACAAACCTCTGGCGAACAAAATTCCGCCCAGAGAAACTAGAAGCAGGAGGAGGCCATTCAGCCCCTCCAGCCTGTTCCATCATTCACTTTGATCATGGCTGATCATCAAATTCAATATCCTGATTCCCCCCTTCTCCGCACCCCCCCCATATCCCTCGATCCCTTTAGCCCCAAGAGCGATATCTAATTTCTTCCCGAAATCACACAACGTTTTGGCCTCGACTACTTTCTGTGGGAGTGAATTCCACCGCTCTCTGGGTGAAGAAATTTCTCCTCACCTCAGTCCTAAAAGGTTTACCTCTTATCCTCAAACTGTGACCCCCTAGTTCTGGACTCCCCCCACCACCGGGAACATTCTTTCTGAATCTACCCTGTCTAACCCTGTTAGAATTTTATAAGTTTCTATGAGATCCCCTCTCACTCTTCTAAACTCCAGTGAATATAATCCTAACCCACTTAGTCTCTCCTCATATGACAGACCTCCCATCCCAGGAATCAGCCTGGTAAACCTTCGCTGTACTCCCTCTATAGCAAGGACATCCTTCCTCAGATAAGGAGACCAAAACTGCACACAATACTCCAGGTGTGGCCTCACCAACACCCTGTACAATTGCAGCAAAACATCCCTATCCCTACACTCCAATCCTCTCGCTATGAAGGCCAACATACCATATGCCTTCTTTGCTGCCTCTTCTTGCGGGGTGACACGGTGGCACAGTGGGTTAGCACTGCTGTCTCACAGCGCCAGGGACCCGGGTTCGATCCCCGGCTTGGGTCCCTGTTTGTGTGGAGTCTGCACGTTCTCCCCGTGTCTGCGTGGGTTTCCTCCGGGTGCTCCGGTTTCCTCCCACAGTCCAAAGATGTGCAGGTTCGATGGATTGGCCATGCTAAATTGCCTCTTAGTGTCAGGAGGACTAGCTGGGATAAACACATTGGGTTACGGGGAAAAGGTTTGGGTGGGATTGTGATCGGTGCAGACTCGATGGGCCGAATGGCCTCCTTCTGCACTGTAGGGATTCTATGATTCTTACTCTTCTGCAACCTCTCCATTCTCCCCGCGATCTCAGTGTCCCTGACCAGGCGCCAGAGTGTGGCGACTGGGGAATTTTCACAGTAACTTATGTAAGCCTACTTGTGACACTACTAAATAAACTTTACCCTGGTAAACCTCTCTTGCACCCTCTCCAAAGCCTCCACATCCTTCCTGTTAATGTGGCGACCAGAATTGAACGCAGTATTTTATAAGTGCGGCGAAACCCGCTTTATAAAGCTGCAACATGACATCCTAACTCTTGTCCTCAATGCTCTGAGCAATAAAGGCAATAAAGTACACGTTCTTCACCCCACCCTATCACCGGGGTGACACGGTGCACCTCGGGGTGAGTGAGGCCTGGGAAAATCCCACTCCACAATACTCTGAAAGAGGCCACACAAGTCGATAGTTTTTTTTAAAGTTTATTTATGAGTGTCGCAAGTCAGCTTACATTAACACTGCAATGAAGTTACTGTGAAAATCCCCCTAGTCGCCACACTCCGGCGCCTGTTCGGGTAACACTGAGGGAGAATTTAGCATCTAACCAGCACGTCTTTCAGACTGTGGGAGGAAGCCGGAGCACCCGGAGGAAACCCACGCAGACACGGGGAGAACGTGCAGACTCCACACAGACAGTGACCCAAGCCGGATGGCCTCCTTCCACTATATTTAAAAGTCATTTAATGTAAAGCCAGCCCCGCCCAGAAAAACTGGCCACGCCTCTTAACACTGAGCACAACCGTTTGCGGCCTACCTGGCAGGCTTTTCAACTTAGCCAGCCATTTTAGGCAGGAGGACACGATTTTTTAAAAAATTACATGTCAAAATATATTTAACTGATTAAGAAACTGACCAACCGGCATGAAGTAAACTAAAGTAGGTTCAATGTAATTTTAATTGCGGACACTCACAGGTGGTGGACTATACAATCCTTTTCAAGTTGCTTCACTGCTGTGAGGCCCCGGTGCTGGCGCTGTTAACAAAGCCTCACAAGAATTAGGAGTAGGAGTCGGCCATTCAGCCCCTTGAGCCTGTTCCGCCTCTCATGGTGTTTTAAGCTGGTGTGAGACAGTACTCTTGTACGCAATGCAAACTCCACACAGATAGAAGTTCTTAAAATTATGAGTGTGAATTATAAGGAGAAGAGTTGGAAGCTTTTTCCCAGGACAGAAATGATAATTACAAGGGGGCACAAGTTCAAGGTGAGGGGGGAAAGTTTCAGTGGAGATGTGCGGGGGAAGTATTTTTACACAGAGGGTGGTGGGGGCCCGGAATGCGCTGCCAAGTGAGGTGGTTGAGGCAGACACGTTAGTAACATTTAAGGCTTATCTGGATAGGCACATGAACAGACGGGGAATAGAGGGATACAGGCGGTTGGCCTGGATAGGACAACGTGATCGGCGCAGGCTTGGTGGGCCGAAGGGCCTGTTCCTGTGCTGTTCTTTGACAGTGACCCGAGGCCGGAATTGAACCTGGGTCCCTGGTGCGGTGAGGCAGCAGCGCTAACCACCGTGCCGCCCTAACTCTTGACAAAATGTCCCTGTTTCTAATTCTCCTTCCTTCTCCCTTTTCCTCCCCGCAGGCGATCCCCCGGCAGGTCTCCGCGAGATCCTCCTGCGGGAAGGGCCTGAAGGTTTCGCCAAGGCGGTGCGGAATCACAAGGGCCTCCTCTTGATGGACACCACCTTCCGGGACGCCCACCAGTCACTGCTCGCCACCCGGGTCCGCACGCACGACCTGAAGAACATCTCACCCTTCGTGGCTCACAACTTCAGCCAGCTGTTCAGCCTCGAGAACTGGGGAGGTAAGGCGCGCCCAGCGACCGTGGTAAGGTAGACCGAAAACGTGGGAGGCCTGTGACCAGCGGTGTGCCTCAGGGATCAGTGCTGGGTCCACTATCATTTGTCATTTATATTAATGATTGGGATGAGAATATAGGGGGCATGGTTAGTAAGCTTACAGATGACACCAAGATTGGTGGCATAGTGGACAGTGAGGAAGGTTATCTAGGATTGCAACAGGATCTTGATCAATTGGGCCAGTGGGCTGAAGAATGGCAGATGGGGTTTAATTTAGATAAATGCGAGGTGATGCATTTTGGTAGATTGAACCAGGGCAGGACTTACTCAGTTAATGGTAGGGCGTTGGGGAGAGTTACAGAACAAAGAGATCTAAGGGTACATGTTCATAGCTCCTTGAAAGTGGAGTCACAGGTGGACAGAGTGGTGAAGAAGGCATTCGGCATGCTTGGTTTCATCGGTCAGAACATTGAATACAGGAGTTGGGGCGTCTTGTTGAAGTTGTACAAGACATTGGTAAGGCCACACTTGGAATACTGTGTACAGTTCTGGTCACCCTATTATAGAAAGGATATTATTAAACCAGAAAGAGTGCAGAAAAGATTTACTAGGATGCTACCGGGACTTGATGGATTGAGTTATAAGGAGAGGCTGAATAGACTGGGACTTTTTTCTCTGGAGCGTAGGAGGCTGAGGAGTGATCTTATAGAGGTCTATAAAATAATGAGGGGCACAGACAAGGTAGATAGTCAATATCTTTTCCCAAAGGTAGGGGAGTCTAAAACTAGAGGGCATAGGTTTAAGGTGAGAGGGGAGAGATACAAAAGGGTCCAGAGGGGCAATTTTTTCACACAGAGGGTGGTGAGTGTCTGGAACGAGCTGCCAGAGGCAGTAGTAGAGGCGGGTACAATTTTGTCTTTTAAAAACCATTTAGACAGTTACATGGGTAAGATGGGTATAGAGGGATATGGGCCAAACATGGGCAATTGGGATTAGCTTAGTGGTTAAAAAAAAGGGCGGCATGGACAAGTTGGGCCGAAGGGCCTGTTTCCATGCTGTAAACCTCTATGACACTATAACCCCAGTCCCTATGGGAACCAAGAATTAGCACCAGGTTCTAGGGGAATCAGAGGTCCTCGACCAAGGGTCTGGATTGAATGTGTTTGAGGACTCTGGGTCTGTACTCGATGGAGTTTAGAAGGATGAGGGGGGATCTCATTGAAACTTACAGAATACTGAAAGACCCTGGATAGAGTGGATGTGGGGAAGATGTTTCCACTGTCCCCGCGGGGAACAGTGGGATTGTCCCAGTGGGAGTGGGAGTGCGGGGACAGTGGGATTGTCCGTATCGAGGGAGTGGGGGTGCGGGAACAGTGGGATTGTCCATACGGAGGAAGTGGGACTGCGGGAACAGTGGGGGGCACGGTGGCACAGTGGTTAGCACTGCTGTTTCACAGCTCCAGGGACCTGGGTTCGATTCCCGGCTCGGGTCACTGTCTGTGTGGAGTTTGCACGTTCTCCCCGTGTCTGCGTGGGTTTCCTCCGGGTGCCCCGGTTTCCTCCCACAGTCCAAAGATGTGCAGCTTAGGTGGATTGGCCATGCTAAATTGTCCCTAGTGTCTAAACATCTTCCCCACATCCACTCTATCCAGGGCCTTTCAGTATTCTGTAAGTTTCAATGAGATCCCCCCTCATCCTTCTAAACTCCATCGAGTACAGACCCAGATTGTCCATACGGAGAGAGTGGGAGTGCAAGGACAGTGGGATTGTCCGTACGGAGAGAGTGGGAGTGCGGGGACAGTGGGATTGTCCGTACGGAGGGAGTGGGAGTGCGGGGACAGTGGGATTGTCCGTACGGAGAGAGTGGGAGTGCGGGGACAGTGGGAATGTCCGTACGGAGAGAGTGGGAGTGCGGGGACAGTGGGATTGTCCGTACGGAGAGAGTGGGAGTGCGGGGACAGTGGGATTGTCCGTACGGAGAGAGTGGGAGTGCGGGGACAGTGGGATTGTCCGTACGGAGAGAGTGGGAGTGCGGGGACAGTGGGATTGTCCGTACGGAGAGAGTGGGAATGCGGGGACAGTGGGATTGTCTGTATCGAGGGAGTGGGGGTGCGGGAATAGTGGGATTTTCCGTATGAGGGGATGGGAGTGCTGGAACAGTACAGAGGGAGTGTGGATGTGGGGAACAGCGGGATTGTCCGTACGGAGGGAGTGGGAATGCGGGGACAGTGGGAATGTCCTTACGGAGAGAGTGGGAGTGCGGGGACAGTGGGATTGTCCGTACGGAGGGAGTGGGAGTGCGGGGACAGTGGGATTGTCCGTACGGAGAGAGTGGGAGTGCGGGGACAGTGGGAATGTCCGTACGGAGAGAGTGGGAGTGCGGGGACAGTGGGATTGTCCGTACGGAGAGAGTGGGAGTGCGGGGACAGTGGGATTGTCCGTACGGAGAGAGTGGGAGTGCGGGGACAGTGGGATTGTCCGTACGGAGAGAGTGGGAGTGCGGGGACAGTGGGATTGTCCGTATGGAGAGAGTGGGAATGCGGGGACAGTGGGATTGTCTGTATCGAGGGAGTGGGGGTGCGGGAATAGTGGGATTTTCCGTATGAGGGGATGGGAGTGCTGGAACAGTACAGAGGGAGTGTGGATGTGGGGAACAGCGGGATTGTCCGTACGGAGGGAGTGGGAATGCGGGGACAGTGGGAATGTCCGTACGGAGAGAGTGGGAGTGCGGGGACAGTGGGATTGTCCGTACGGAGAGAGTGGGAGTGCGGGGACAGTGGGATTGTTCGTACGGAGAGAGTGGGAGTGCGGGAACAGTGGGATTGTCCGTACGGAGAGAGTGGGAGTGTGGGGACAGTGGGATTGTCCGTACGGAGGGAGTGGGAATGCGGGGACAGTGGGACTGTCCTTACGGAGGGAGTGGGGGTGCGGGGACAGTGGGATTGTCCTTACGGAGGGAGTGGGAGTGCGGGGACAGTGGGATTGTCCTTACGGAGGGAGTGGGAGTGCGGGGACAGTGGGATTGTCCTTACGGAGGGAGTGGGAATGCGGGGACAGTGGGATTGTCCTTACGGAGGGAGTGGGAGTGCGGGGACAGTGGGATTGTCCTTACGGAGGAAGTGGGAGTGCGAGGACAGTTGGATTGTCCTTACGGAGGGAGTGGGAGTGCGAGGACAGTGGGATTGTCCGTACGGAGAGAGTGGGAGTGTGGGGAACAGTGGGATTGTCCGTACGGAGAGAGTGGGAGTGCGGGGACAGTGGGATTGTCTGTATCGAGGGAGTGGGGGTGCAGGAATAGTGGGATTTTCCGTATGAGGGGATGGGAGTGCTGGAACAGTACAGAGGGAGTGTGGATGTGGGGAACAGCGGGATTGTCCGTACGGAGAGAGTGGGAATGCGGGGACAGTGGGAATGTCCGTACGGAGAGAGTGGGAGTGCGGGGACAGTGGGATTGTCCGTACGGAGAGAGTGGGAGTGCGGGGACAGTGGGATTGTTCGTACGGAGAGAGTGGGAGTGCGGGGACAGTGGGATTGTCCTTACGGAGAGAGTGGGAGTGCGGGGACAGTGGGATTGTTCGTACGGAGGGAGTGGGAGTGCGGGGACAGTGGGATTGTCCGTACGGAGAGAGTGGGAGTGTGGGGACAGTGGGATTGTTCGTACGAGAGAGTGGGAGTGCGGGGACAGTGGGATTGTCCGTACGGAGAGAGTGGGAGTGTGGGGACAGTGGGATTGTTCGTACGGAGAGAGTGGGAGTGCGGGGACAGTGGGATTGTCCGTACGGAGAGAGTGGGAGTGTGGGGACAGTGGGATTGTCCGTACGGAGAGAGTGGGAATGCGGGGACAGTGGGATTGTCTGTATCGAGGGAGTGGGGGTGCGGGAATAGTGGGATTTTCCGTATGAGGGGATGGGAGTGCTGGAACAGTACAGAGGGAGTGTGGATGTGGGGAACAGCGGGATTGTCCGTACGGAGAGAGTGGGAATGCGGGGACAGTGGGATTGTCTGTATCGAGGGAGTGGGGGTGCGGGAACAGTGGGATTTTCCGTATGAGGGGATGGGAGTGCGGGAACAGTACAGAGGGAGTGTGGATGTGGGGAACAGCGGGATTGTCCGTACGGAGAGAGTGGGAATGCGGGGACAGTGGGATTGTCCGTACGGAGAGAGTGGGAGTGCGGGGACAGTGGGATTGTCCGTACGGAGAGAGTGGGAGTGCGGGGACAGTGGGATTGTCCGTACGGAGAGAGTGGGAGTGCGGGGACAGCGGGATTGTCCGTACGGAGGGAGTGGGAGTGCGGGGACAGTGGGATTGTCCTTACGGAGGGAGTGGGAATGCGGGGACAGTGGGATTGTCCGTACGGAGAGAGTGGGAGTGCGGGAACATGGGATTGTCCGTACGGAGAGAGTGGGAGTGCGGGGACAGTGGGATTGTCCTTACGGAGGGAGTGGGAATGCGGGGACAGTGGGATTGTTCTTACGGAGGGAGTGGGAGTGCGGGGACAGTGGGATTGTCCTTACGGAGGGAGTGGGAGTGCGAGGACAGTGGGATTGTCCTTACGGAGAGAGTGGGAATGCGGGTACAGTGGGATTGTCCTTACGGAGGGAGTGGGAATGCGGGGACAGTGGGATTGTCCTTACGGAGGGAGTGGGAGTGCGGGGACAGTGGGATTGTCCTTACGGAGTGCGAGTGCGGGGACAGTGGGATTGTCCGTACGGAGGGAGTGGGAGTGCGGGGACAGTGGGATTGTCCTTACGGAGGGAGTGGGAATGCGGGGACAGTGGGATTGTCCTTACGGAGGGAGTGGGAGTGTGGGGAACAGCGGGATTGTCCGTACGGAGAGAGTGGGAGTGCGGGGACAGTGGGATTGTCCTTACGGAGAGAGTGGGAGTGTGGGGACAGTGGGATTGTCTGTACGGAGAGAGTGGGAGTGCGGGGACAGTGGGATTGTCCGTACGGAGAGAGTGGGAGTGTGGGGACAGTGGGATTGTCTGTACGGAGAGAGTGGGAGTGCGGGGACAGTGGGATTGTTCGTACGGAGAGAGTGGGAGTGTGGGGACAGTGGGATTGTCCGTACGGAGAGAGTGGGAGTGCGAGGTCAGTGGGATTGTCCGTACGGAGAGAGTGGGAGTGCGGGGACAGTGGGATTGTCCGTACGGAGAGAGTGGGAGTGCGGGGACAGTGGGATTGTCCGTACGGAGAGACTGGGAGTGTGGGGAACAGCGGGATTGTCCGTACGGAGGGAGTGGGAGTGCGGGGACAGTGGGATTGTCCTTACGGAGGGAGTGGGAGTGCGGGGACAGTGGGAATGTCCGTACGGAGAGAGTGGGAGTGCGGGAACAGCGGGATTGTTCGTACGGAGAGAGTGGGAGTGCGGGGACAGTGGGATTGTCCGTACGGAGAGAGTGGGAGTGTGGGGACAGTGGGATTGTCCGTACGGAGAGAGTGGGAGTGTGGGGAACAGCGGGATTGTCCGTACGGAGGGAGTGGGAGTGCGGGGACAGTGGGATTGTCTGTATCGAGGGAGTGGGAGTGCGGGGACAGTGGGATTTTCCGTATGAGGGGATGGGAGTGCTGGAACAGTACAGAGGGAGTGTGGATGTGGGGAACAGCGGGATTGTCCGTACGGAGAGAGTGGGAATGCGGGGCAGTGGGATTGTCCTTATGGAGGGAGTGGGAGTGTGGGAACAGTGGGATTCTCCGTACGGAGGGAGTGGGAGTGCGGGAACAGTGGGAATGTCCGCGGGGAGGGAGTGGGAGTGCAGGAAAAGTGGGATTGTCCCGGCGGAGAGAGTGGGAGTGCGGGAACAGAGGGATTGTCCGTAAGGAGGGAGTGGGAGTGCGGGAATAGTGGGATTTTCCATATGGAGGGAGTGCGAGTGCGGGAACATGGGATTGTCCGTACGGAGGGAGTGGGAGTTGCGGCGACAGTGGGATTGTTCGTACGGGAAGAGTGGGAGTGCGGATAGAGCGGGATTGTCCGTACGGAGGGAGTGGGAGTGCGGATAGAGCGGGATTGTCCGTACGGAGAGAGTGGGAGTGCGAGGATAGCGGGATTGTCCTTATGGGGGAGTGGGAGTGCGGGAACAGAGGGATTGTGCATACGGAGAGAGTTGAAATGCGGGAAGAGTGGGATTGTCCGTACGGAGAGAGTGGGAGTCGGTTAGACAGTGGGATTGTCCGTACGGAGAGAGTGGGAGAGCCGGGACAGACGGATTGTCTCTTTCAGGGGGAGTGGAGTGTGGGGACAGAGGGATTGTCCATAGGGAGGCAGCGGGAGTGCGGGAACAGTGGGATTATCCGTACGGAGGGAATGGGAGTGCGGGACAGTGGGATTGTCCGTACGGAGGGAATGGGAGTGCGGGACAGTGGGATTGTCCGTATGGAGGGAATGGGAGTGTAGGAACTGTGGGATTATCCATACGGAGGGAGTGGGAGTGCGGGAACAGTGGGATTGTCCATAGGGAGGCAGCGGGAGTGCGGGAACAGTGGGATTATCCGTACGGAGGGAATGGGAGTGCGGGACAGTGGGATTATCCGTACGGAGGGAATGGGAGTGCGGGAACAGTGGGATTATCCGTACGGAGGGAATGGCAGTGCGGGAACAGTGGGATTGTCCGTACGGAGGGAGTGGGAGTGCGGGACAGTGGGATTATCCGTACGGAGGGAATGGGAGTGCGGGAACAGTGGGATTATCCGTACGGAGGGAATGGGAATGCGGGAACAGTCGGCGATCGGTTCCCAATAGCGGATGTGCTCTTTTGGAGAAACTTCACGTGAATGAGCGGGGAGAGAGCTGTGCACAAGCGGGTAGCGGGGACGTTGCTGAGATTTCCGCTGGTGTTATGGAGACGGGAGGTGTGCTGTTAAATTATTAATTCTGCCTTGAAGTTCCCGGGCTTTAATTTATGCAAATTACTCAACACAACGTCTAAAGGTTAGAGAATGTAAATACAGCTTTGATTATGATGTGTACGCCGTGTGATCATTCCACGATACAGTTGGTGTCGATCACACGAGGTTTGACAAAAGGATTGATCACTTAATGAGAAGAGCTTCAGTTCAGTTCAGTGATGGTGAATACAGCGTGTTTTCTGTAAATTGAGTCACATTAACTGAGTCTCATAAAACCCTGAGCCCAGGGCCATCATTCCTCATTCAAACATCATCAGACCCACCAACTCCGCCTCGCCACGTTCAGCCTGATTCCAGGTAGACCGAGATTGGTGGGTGGATTGGCCGTGCTAAATTGCCCCCTTACTGTCCAAAAATGGGCAATTTAGCATGGCCAATCCACCAAACCTACACATCTCTGGAATCTAAGGGGCAATTTAGCATGGCCAATCCCCCTAACCTGCACATCTTTGGACACTAAGGGGCAATTTAGCATGGCCAATCCACCTAATCTACACATCTTTGGACTGTGGGAGGAACCCGGAGGAAACCCACGCAGACACGAGGGGAGAACGTGCAGACTCCGCACAGACAGTGACCCGAGGCCGGGAATCGAACCTGGGTCCCTGGCGCTGTGAGGCAGCCGTGCTAACCCACCGTGCCACCGTGCCGCCCTTCAATGAATGGGGCAGAGCGGGATCAAAGGGCCGAATGGCCGACTCCTGCTTCTAGTTTCTGTGCCCACTCACTCAGCCTGTCCAAATCACGGTGAGGGGCTGCGGGGTTCAGTTCTGCCAACCGGGGTCTCGAACCCACGACCTTCGGACCCAGAGTGCCACTGACACAGCGCTAACATTGCACTGCCCGGTGTAACTGTCACCCGGGGTCTTGTGTACCCGGTGGAGTGACAGAACCATGTGGGTCACACTGGAAGCTTGCAGCTTACCACATAAATAATATATCTAAGCCTCTTCACGTGAAATAAGACAGATTACCTCCATGAAATCCCTTGCATTTACAGTTTTTCCGACAGAGATAATCCATTAATCCATCAAAATTCAATAAGGTTTCCCACTTTTTCTGCTTGTAATCCGTGGGGCGTTTGTTGAAATTGATACATTGGATTTGCAGGCGTTTGGACTGAGAGCTTTAGCTCCCTTTCTGTCCCCGATAGATTACACCCCACTTCTGTTTTGTGCCAAGTCAGTCTTGGACGGACAGCACCCCTACCTCTGAGCCAGAAGCTACGGATTCCAGTCCATGCGTCCAGAAGATATAGGAACAGGAGTCGGCCATCCAGCCTGCTCCTGTTCCATTGGATCATGGCTGATCCCGACATTCCCCACATCCCCCGTCCTGCCCTTGTCCCGGAACCCTTACTCCTCAAAAGCCTGTCTATCTCAGCGGCACAGCGGATTAGCACTGCTGCCTCACAGCGCCAGGGGTCCGGGTTCGATTTCAGACTTGGGTCACCGTCTGTGTGGAAGTTGTACGTTCTCCCCGTGTCTGCGTGGGTTTCCTCCGGGTGCACCAGTTTCCTCCCACAGTCCGAAAGATGTGCAGGTGAGGGGGATTGGCCATGCTAAATTGCCCCTAAGTATCCAATGATGTGTAGGTTCGGTGGATTGGCCATGCTAAATTGCCCCTTAGTGTCCAAAGATGTGTAGGTTAGGGGGATTGGCCATGCTAAATTGCCCCTTAGTGTCCAAAGATGTGCAGGTTCGGTGGATTGGCCATGCTAAATTGCCCCTAAGTATCCAATGATGTGTAGGTTAGGGGGATTGGCCATGCTAAATTGCCCCTTAGTGTCCAAAGATGTGCAGGTTAGGTGGATTGGCCATGCTAAATTGCCCCTTAGTGTCCAAAGATGTGTAGGTTAGGTGGATTGGCCATGCTGAATTGCCCCTAAGTATCCAATGATGTGTAGTTAGGGGGATTGGCCATGCTAAATTGCCCCTAAGTATCCAATGATGTTTAGGGGGATTGGATATACTAAATTGCCTCTTCGTGTCCGATGATGTGCAGGTTAGGTGGATTGGCCATGCTAAATTGCCCCTTCGTGTCCAGTGATGTGCAGGTTAGGTGGATTGGCCATGCGAAATCTGTGGAATTTGTTGCCACAGAGGAGGCCAGGTCATTGAGTGTATTGAAGAGAGATAGATAGGTTGTTTTTTTTATTCATTTGTGGGACTCGGGTGTCGCTGGCTGGCCAGCATTTATTGCCCATCCCTCGTTGCCCCTTGAGAAGGTGGTGGGGAGCTGCCATCTTGAATCGCTGCAGTCCATGTGCTGTGGGTTCACCCACAATGCCGTTAGGGAGGGAATTGCAGGATTTTGACCCAGCGACTGCAAAGGAACGGCCGATATATTTCCAAGTCAGGATGGTGAGTGGCTTGGAGTGGAACTTGCAGGTGATGGTGTTCCCATTTATCTGCTGGCCGGGCCCAATGTTTATTGCCCCTTCCCTAGTTGCCCCTTCAGAAGGTGGTGGGTGAGCCGCCATCTTGAAACCATTGCAGTCCCCGTGTGGTGTAGGTACACCCACAGTGCTGTTAGAGAGGGAGTTCCAGGATTGTGATTGGACATCAGTCTGTCCCCGTGTGTGGTGTAGGTACACCCACAGTGCTGTTAGGGAGGGAGTTCCAGGATTGCGATTGGACATCAGTCAGTACCCGTGTGGTGTAGGTACACCCACAGTGCTGTTAGGGAGGGAGTTCCAGGATTGTGATTGGACATCAGTCAGTACCCGTGTGGTGTAGGTACACCCACAGTGCTGTTAGGGAGGGAGTTCCGGGATTTTGACCCCAGCCACAGTGAAGGAACGGCCGATATATTTCCAAGTCGGGATGGTGAGTGGTTCGGAGGGGGAACTTGCAGGTGGGGGTGTTCCCCATGTGTCTGCTGCCCACCCCTTGTCCTTCTAGGTGGTAGAGGTGGTGGGTTTAGAAGGTGCTGTTGAAGGAGCCTTGGCGAGTCGCTGCGGTGCATCTTGTAGATGGTACACACTGCTGCCACTGTGCGTCGGTGGTGGAGGGGGTGAGTGTTTGTGGTTAGCGTGTCGATCGAGCGGGGCTGCTTTGTCCTGGATGGTGTTGAGCTTCTCGAGTGTTGTTGGGAGCCGCACTCATCCAGGCAAGTGGAGAGTATTCCATCACACTCCTGACTTGTGTCCTTGTAGATGGTGGACAGGCTTTGGGGGGAGTCAGGAGGTGAGTTACTCTCCGCAGGATTCCCAGCCTCCAATCTGCTCTTGTAGCCACTGTTTATGTGGCTGGGTCCAGTTGAGTTTCAAGTCAATGGTAACCCCCAGGATGTTGACAGTGGGGGGATTCAGTGACGGTTACACCATTGAATGTCAAGGGGCAGTGGTCAAAGTTTTTTTTTATTCATTCGTGGGACACGGGCGTCGCTGGCGGGCCAGCATTTATTGCCCATCCCTAGTTGCCCTTGGGAAAGTGGTGGTGAGCTGCCTTCTTGAACAACTTGAGTAGCTTCCTGGGCCATTTCAGAGGGCAGTTGAGAGTCAACCACATTGCTGTATCCAACCCCGTGCTGTATCTGTCCTGGGAGTGTTTGATGGGGACAGTGTAGAGGGAGCTTTACTCTGTATCTAACCCCATGCTGTACCTGTCCTGGGAGTGTTTGATGGGGACAGTGTGGAGGGAGCTTTACTCTGTATCTAACCCCGTGCTGTACCTGTCCTGGGAGTGTTTGATGGGGACAGTGTAGAGGGAGCTTTACTCTGTATCTAACCCCGTGCTGTACCTGTCCTGGGAGTGTTTGATGGCGGACAGTATAGAGGGAGCTTTACTCTGTATCCAACCCCGTGCTGTACCTGTCCTGGGAGTGTTTGATGGGGGACAGTGAAGAGGGAGCTTTACTCTGTATCTAACCCCGTGCTGTACCTGTCCTGGGAGTGTTTGATGGGGGACAGTGTAGAGGGAGCTTTACTCTGTATCTAACCCCGTGCTGTACCTGTACTGGGAGTGTTTGATGGGGGACAGTGTAGCGGGAGCTTTACTCTGTATCTAACCCCGTGCTGTACCTGTCCTGGGAGTGTTTGATGGGGACAGTGTAGAGGGAGCTTTACTCTGTATCTAACCCCGTGCTGTACCTGTCCTGGGAGTGTTTGATGGGGGACAGTGCAGAGGGAGCTTTATTCTGTATCTAACCCCATGCTGTACCTGTCCTGGGAGTGTTTGATGGGGGACAGTGAAGAGGGAGCTTTACTCTGTACCTAACCCCGTGCTGTACCTGTTCTGGGAGTGTTTGATGGGGGACAGTGTAGAGGGAGCTTTACTCTGTATCTAACCCCGTGCTGTACCTGTCCTGAGAGTGTTTGATGGCGCAGTGTGTCGCGGGAGCTTTACTCTGTATCTAATCCTGTGCTGTACCTGTTCTGGGAGTGTTTGATGGGGACAGTGTAGAGGGAGCTTTACTCTGTATCTAACCCTGTGCTGTACCTGTTCTGGGAGTGTTTGATGGGGACAGTGTAGAGGGAGCTTTACTCTGTACCTAACCCCACGCTGTATCTGTCCTGGGAGAGTTTGATGGGGGACAGTATAGAGGGAGCTTTACTCTGTATCCAACCCCGTGCTGTACCTGTCCTGGGAGTGTTTGATGGGGGACAGTATAGAGGGAGCTTTACTCTGTATCCAACCCCGTGCTGTACCTGTCCTGGGAGTGTTTGATGGGGACAGTGTAGAGGGAGCTTTACTCTGTATCCAACCCCGTGCTGTACCTGTCCTGGGAGTGTTTGATGGGGGACAGTGAAGAGGGAGCTTTACTCTGTATCTAACCCCGTGCTGTACCTGTCCTGGGAGTGTTTGATGGGGGACAGTGTAGAGGGAGCTTTACTCTGTATCTAACCCCTGCTGTACCTGTCCTGGGAGTGTTTGATGGGGGACAGTGTAGAGGGAGCTTTACTCTGTATCTCACCCCGTGCTGTACCTGTACTGGGAGTGTTTGATGGGGGACAGTGTAGCGGGAGCTTTACTCTGTATCTAACCCCGTGCTGTACCTGTCCTGGGAGTGTTTGATGGGGACAGTGTAGAGGGAGCTTTACTCTGTATCTAACCCCGTGCTGTACCTGTCCTGGGAGTGTTTGATGGGGGACAGTGCAGAGGGAGCTTTATTCTGTATCTAACCCCATGCTGTACCTGTCCTGGGAGTGTTTGATGGGGGACAGTGAAGAGGAAGCTTTACTCTGTACCTAACCCCGTGCTGTACCTGTTCTGGGAGTGTTTGATGGGGGACAGTGTAGAGGGAGCTTTACTCTGTATCTAACCCCGTGCTTTACCTGTCCTGAGAGTGTTTGATGGCGCAGTGTGTCGAGGGAGCTTTACTCTGTATCTAATCCTGTGCTGTACCTGTCCTGGGAGTGTTTGATGGGGACAGTGTAGAGGGAGCTTTACTCTGTATCTAACCCTGTGCTGTACCTGTTCTGGGAGTGTTTGATGGGGACAGTGTAGAGGGAGCTTTACTCTGTACCTAACCCCACGCTGTATCTGTCCTGGGAGAGTTTGATGGGGGGCAGTGGAGAGGGGAGCTTTACTCTGTATCTAACCCCGTGCTGTACCTGTCCTGGGAGTGTTCGATGGGGACAGTGTAGATAGAGCGAGCTTTACTCTGTATCTAACCCCGTGCTGTACCTGTCCTGCGAGTGATTGATGTGGGGGCAGTGTAGAGGGGAGCTTTACTCTGTATCTAACCCCGTGCTGTACCTGTCCTGAGAGTGTTTGATGGCGCACTGTGTCGAGGGAGCTTTACTCTGTATCTAATCCTGTGCTGTACCTGTTCTGGGAGTGTTTGATGGGGACAGTGTAGAGGGAGCATTGCTCTGTATCTAACCCTGTGCTGTACCTGTTCTGGGAGTGTTTGATGGGGACAGTGTAGAGGGAGCTTTACTCTGTACCTAACCCCACGCTGTACCTGTCCTGGGAATGTTCGATAGAGACAGTGTAGAGGGAATTATACTCTGTATCTAACCCCGTGCTGTACCTGTCCTGGGAGTGTTTGATGGGCATGATGTGGAGATGCCGGTGTTGGACTGGGATAAGCACAGTAAGAAGTCTCACAACACCAGGTTAAAGTCCAACAGGTTTATTTGGTAGCAAATACCATAAGCTTTCGGAGCAATGCTCCTTCGAAGGAGCATTGCTCCGAAAGCTTATGGTATTTGCTACCAAATAAACCTGTTGGACTTTAACCTGGTGTTGTGAGACTTCTTACAGTGTTTGATGGGGACAGTGTAGAGGGAGCTTTACTCTGTATCTAACCCCGTGCTGTACCGGTCCTGGGAGTGTTTGATGGGGACAGTGTAGAGCGAGCTTTTCTCTGTATCTAACCCCGTGTACCTGTCCTGGGAGTGTTCGATAGAGACAGTGTGGGACTTTATGGAGAGATATTAGAGATTAAATGATGCAGTAAATATGAATCTGTTAAACCACCTGTCAGACAGGAAGTCCAAACTGTAAGGAGGTAACTTCATTACTAATCTGGTATCAACAGTAACGGATCAAGCTCTTTTCATTACGAGTGAAGGGTAGGAGTTTGGTATCAGTTCTTCTTTACATTCATTCCTGGGACACGGGCGTCGCTGGCTGGGCCCAGCATTTATTGCCCATCCCTAGTTGCCCCTTGGAGGGCAGTTGAGAGTCAACCACATTGCTGTGGCTCTGGAGTCTCGTGGGCCAGACCGGGGTAAGGACGGCAGATTTCCTTCCCTAAAGGGAACCAGGTGGGTTTTTCCGACAATCGACAATGGTTTCCCGGTCATCAGTAGATTCTTAATTCCAGTGCCTCTTATTAGTGATGGTCATTGCCTGGCATTTGTGTGGCTCAAATATTACCTTTCTCGATTGGTGAGGGGGTCAAAGGTCACGGGGGGAAAGGCGGGAGAATGGGGTTGAGAAACGTAACAGCCATGGCGGAGCAGGCTCGATGGGCCGAATGGCCTCTTTCCGCTCCGATATCTTATGGTCTTGTGGGCTTCTGAGGTTGGAGACGACTGCTTTAGGGTCCGGTGGAGTCAGTACCGTACGCAGGGCACGCTGAAGAACAAAAAAACGTTATGTTCGGGCATTCAGAAGCAAGAAGCCCCCAATAACAAATGTATGTTTTAGATGGCATCTCGACTGTTTGATATCCGCACTGCAGTTTGAATAATTTATGCGAAGCTCTCAGGATTTCTTTCTCAAATGTTGCATCGGAATTTTTAGTTTCATCAGCTAGCGGTTTGCCAGTTTTTGCGTCACGGTTTAGTTTTCATTAACGGGATGTGGGTAACTGTGCAGGGTGTTGGTGAGGCCACACTTGCAGTTTTGGTGTCCTTATCTGAGGAAGGATGTCCTTGCTATAGAGGGAGCGCAGCGAAGGTTTACCAGGCTGATTCCTGGGATGGCAGGTCTGTCATATGAGGAGAGACTAAGTGGGTGAGGATTATATTCACTGGAGTTTAGAAGAGTGGGAGGGGATCTCATAGAAACTTATAAAATTCTAACAGGGTTAGACAGGGTAGATTCAGAAAGAATGTTCCCGATGGTGGGGGGAGTCCAGAACTAGGGGGTCATAGTTTGAGGATAAGGGGGGAAACCTTTTAGGACTGAGGTGAGGAGAAATTTCTTCACCCAGAGAGTGGTGGAATTTTGATTTGATTTATTATTGTCACATGTATCGGGATGCAGTGAAAAGTATTGTTTCTTGCGAACAAAGCATACCGTTCATAGAGAAGGAAAGGAGAGGGTGCAGAATGTAGTGTTACAGTCACAGCTAGGGTGTAGAGAAAGATCAGCTGGATATAAGGTAACTCCATTCAAAAGTCTGACAGCAGCAGGGAAGAAGCTGTTCTTGAGTCGGTCGGTCCGTGACCTCAGACTTTTGTATCCTTTTCCCAACGGAAGAAGGTGGAAGAGAGAATGTCCGGGGTGTGTGAGTGATTATGCCTTGATTATGCCGGCTGCTTTTCCCCCGAGGGCAGCGGGAAGTGTAGACGGAGTCAATGGATGGGAGGCTGGTTTGCGTGATGGATTGGGCTACATTCACCAGGCTTTGTAGTTTCTTGCGGTCTTGGGCAGAGCAGGAGCCAGACCAAGCTGTGATACATCCAGAAAGGATGCTTTCTATGGTGCATCTGTAAAAGTTGGTGAGAGTCGTAGCTGACATGCCAAATTTTCTTAGCCTCCTGAGAAAGTAGAGGCGTTGGTGGGGCTTTCTTAACTATAGTGTCGGCATGGGGGGGACCAGGACAGGTTGTTGATGATCTGGACACCTAAAAACTTGAAGCTGTCGACCATTTCTACTTCGTCCCCGTTGATGTAGACAGGGGCATGTTCTCCTTTACGCTTCCTGAAGTCGATGACAATCTCCTTCGTTTCGTTGACGTTGAGGGAGAGATTATTGTCGCTGCACCAGTTCACCAGATTCTCTGTCTCATTCCTGTACGACCTTCACTACCACAGAAAGTAGCTGAGGCCAAAACTAAATCACGAGGGGGGTTCGGACGGAGCAGAGAGGGAGAAACTGTTCCCACCGGTAGAAAGACGGAGAGCGAGAGGGACACAGGTTGAAAGTAATTTGCAAAAGGAGCAAACACGATGTCAGAAAAATCTTTCTCACCCAGCGACCGGTTGTGGGACGGGGAAGCGCTGCCTGGAAGTGAGGTGCAGACAGGTTCAACTGAGGCATTCCAGAGGGAATTGGATGATTATTTGAGTAGAAACTGTGTGCAGGAGGTACGGGGGGTGGAAAGTAAACTTTATTTATTAGTCACAGGTAGGCTTACATTCAAACTGCAATGAAGTTACTGTGAAATTCCCCGAGTCGCCACACTCCGGTGCCTGTTCAGGTACACTAAGGGGCAATTTAGCATGGCTAATCCACCTAACCTGCATATCTTTGGACACTAAGGGGCAATTTAGCATGGCTAATCCACCTAACCTGCACATCTTTGGACACTAAGGGGCAATTTAGCATGGCTAATCCACCTAACCTGCACATCTTTGGACACTAAGGGGCAATTTAGCACGGCTAATCCACCTAACCTGCACATCTTTGGACACTAAGGGGCAATTTAGCATGGCTAACCCACCTAACCTGCACATCTTTGGACACTAAGGGGCAATTTAGCATGGCTAATCCACCTAACCTGCACATCTTTGGACACTAAGGGGCAATTTAGCATGGCTAATCCACCTAACCTGCACATCTTTGGACACTAAGGGGCAATTTAGCACGGCTAATCCACCTAACCTGCACATCTTTGGACACTAAGGGGCAATTTAGCATGGCTAATCCACCTAACCTGCACATCTTTGGACACTAAGGGGCAATTTAGCATGGCTAATCCACCTAACCTGCACATCTTTGGACACTAATGGGCAATTTAGCATGGCTAATCCACCTAACCTGCACATCTTTGGACACTAAGGGGCAATTTAGCATGGCTAATCCACCTAACCTGCACATCTTTGGACACTAAGGGGCAATTTAGCACGGCTAATCCACCTAACCTGCACATCTTTGGACACTAATGGGGCAATTTAGCATGGCTAATCCACCTAACCTGCACATCTTTGGACACTAAGGGGCAATTTAGCATGGCCAATCCACCTAACCTGCACATCTTTGGACACTAAGGGGCAACTTAGCATGGCCAATCCACCTAACCTGCACATCTTTGGACACTAAGGGGCAATTTAGCATGGCCAATCCACCTAACCTGCACATCTTTGGACACTAAGGGGCAACTTAGCATGGCCAATCCACCTAACCCGCACATCTTTGGACACTAAGGGGCAATTTAGCATGGCCAATCCACCTAACCTGCACATCTTTGGACACTAAGGGGCAACTTAGCATGGCCAATCCACCTAACCTGCACATCTTTGGACACTAAGGGACAATTTAGCATGGCCAATCCACCTAACCTGCACATCTTTGGACACTAAGGGGCAACTTAGCATGGCCAATCCACCTAACCTGCACATCTTTGGACACTAAGGGGCAATTTAGCATGGCCAATCCACCTAACCCGCACATCTTTGGACACTAAGGGGCAATTTAGCATGGCCAATCCACCTAACCTGCACATCTTTGGACACTAAGGGGCAATTTAGCATGGCCAATCCACCTAACCTGCACATCTTTGGACACTAAGGGGCAATTTAGCATGGCCAGTCCACCTAACCTGCACATCTTTGGACTGTGGGAGGAAACCGGAGCACCCGGAGGAAACCCTCGCAGATACGGGGAGAACGTGCAGACTCTGCACAGACAGTGACCCAAGCCCGGAATTGAACCCGGGTCCCTGGCGCTGTGAGGCAGCAGCGCTAACCCACTGTGCCATCGGGCTGAAAGGCAGGGGAGTAGCGCTTCAGTCATGATGCTCGTTTGGAGAGCCAGCACAGACACAATGGGCCAAATGGCCTCCTTCTGCGGGCCGACCAACCCCGTGATGCTGTACGAATATTTGATCAGCTTTAGCAAGCACAGTAAGAACTCTGATAGTTTCCTCAACCCGTGTCCCGATATTTAATTCCATGTCAGGCAACATTTTGCTGAAGGCTGCTGTTTCTGCTTTCATGAATAACAAATCCACGTCTTCCTGTCTCGTTACGACTAGCTTTCATTGAACATAAACCAGTTTGCGCAGTGCTGACAGGAAACAGACCTTGTTACCATGGCAACAAGGCTGTGCGACAGATTCATATATTCCAAACTTTGGGATTGGTCAGCTTGCTCCTTTAGTATCCCAAAAATGTGTAGGTTAGGTGGATTGGCCATGCTAAATTGCCCCTTAGTGTCCAAAGATGTGTAGGTTAGGGGGATTGGCCATGCTAAATTGCCCTTTAGTGCCCAAAGATGTGTAGGTTAGGGGGATTGGCCATGCTAAATTGCCCCTTAGTGTCCAAAGATGTGTAGGTTAGGGGGATTGGCCATGCTAAATTGCCCCTTAGTATCCAAAGATGTGCAGGTTAGGTAGATTGGCCATGCTAAATTGCCCCTTAGTGTCCAAAGATGTGTAGGTTAGGGGGATTGGCCATGCTAAATTGCCCCTTAGTATCCAAAGATGTGCAGGTTAGGTAGATTGGCCATGCTAAATTGCCCCTTAGTGTTCAAAGATGTGTAGGTTAGGTAGATTGGCCATGCTAAATTGCCCCTTAGTGTCCAAAGATGTGCTGGTTAGGTGGATTGGCCATGTTAAATTGCCCCCTAGTGCCCAAAGATGTGTAGGTTAGGTGGATTGGCCATGCTAAATTGCCCCTTAGTGTTCAAAGATGTGTAGGTTAGAGTGATTAGTAGGGTAAACATGTGGGATTACGGGGAGAGGGCCTGGGTGGGATTGTGGTCGGTGCAGGCTCGATGGGCTGAATGGCCTCCTTCTGCAGTGTAGGGATTCTATGATCATCCCAAAGAGTGGATTGGATGAACGAAATGTATTGCTGCGTGCGTGTTTGTGCATATCTGAATGTACCTGTGTGTGGAGGATGTTGCTCAGAATTGCCTTTGACCATTGTGAGAGAGTGTTCGCCTGCTCATAACGGGAACAAAAGCAGAATAGTGTCAAAAAAACATGCTGTCAAATCATTTACAGATTAAAAGCAGCCATATCTTGCATGAACTCTCCAGACAAAACGGGAAATCAATTTTACAACATGCCATTCCCCTCAGCATGAATTCACACGTCGCTCCCGATCGCAAAACATACACAGAATCATAGAATCCCCACAGTGCAGCAGAGGCCATTCGGCCCGTCAGGTCGACACCCGCTCTCCAATAAAGTATTGTAGCCAGGCCCCCCCCGCTTCCCAATTCCCGCAAACTGGAGACACGTACCGACCGACTCAAGAACAGCTTCTTCCCTGCTGCTGTCAGACTTTTGAATGGACCTACCTCGCGTTAAGTTACTCTTTCTCTACACCCTAGCTGTGACTGTAACACTACATTCTGCACCCTCTGCTTTCCTTCTCCCTTATGTACTCTATGAACGGTATGCTTTGCCTGTATAGTGTACACAAAACAATACTTTTCACTGTTTCCCAATACGTGTGACAATAATAAATCAAATCAAATCAAATTAAACCCGTTGATGGTGGGTCAGTGCTGAGGGAGGGCCGCACTGTCGGAGGGTCAGTACTGAGGGAGTGCTGCACTGCCGGAGGGTCAGTACTGAGGGAGTGCCGCACTATCAGAGGGTCAGTACGGAGGGAGTGCTGCACTGTCGGAGGGTCAGTACTGAGGGAGTGCCGCACTGTCAGAGGGTCAGTGCTGAGGGAGTGCCGCACTGTCGGAGAGTCAATGCTGAGGGAGTGCCGCACTGTCAGAGGGTCAGTACTGAGGGAGTGCCGCACTGTGGGAGGGTCAGTGCTGAGGGAGTGCCGCACTGTCAGAGGGTCAGTACTGAGGGAGTGCTGCACTGTGGGAGGGTCAGTACTGAGGGAGTGCCGCACTGTCGGAGGGTCAGTACTGAGGGAGTGCCGCACTGTCGGAGTGTCAGTACTGAGGGAGTGCCGCACTGTGGGAGGGTCAGTACTGAGGGACTGCCGCACTGTCAGAGCGTCAGTACTGAGGGAGTGCCGCACTGTCGGAGGGTCAGTGCTGAGGGAGTGCCGCACTGTCAGAGGGTCAGTACTGAGGGAGTGCCGCACTGTCAGAGGGTCAGTGCTGAGGGAGTGCCGCACTGTCAGAGGGTCAGTACTGAGGGAGTGCCGCACTGTCGGAGGGTCAGTGCTGAGGGAGTGCCGCACTGTCGGAGGGTCAGTACTGAGGGAGTGCCGCACTGTCGGAGGGCCGGTGCTGAGGGAGTGCTGCACTGTTGGAGGGTCAGTGCTGAGGGAGTGCCGCACTGTCAGAGGGTCAGTACGGAGGGAGTGCTGCACTGTCGTAGGGTCAGTACTGAGGGAGTGCTGCACTGTCTGAGGGTCAGTACTGAGGGAGTGCCGCACTGTCAGAGGGTCAGTGCTGAGGGGGTGCCACACTGTCGGAGAGTCAATGCTGAGGGAGTGCCGCACTGTCGGAGGGTCAGTGCTGAGGGAGTGCCGCACTGTCAGAGGGTCAGTACTGAGGGAGTGCTGCACTGTGGGAGGGTCAGTACTGAGGGAGTGCCGCACTGTCGGAGGGTCAGTACTGAGGGAGTGCCGCACTGTCGGAGTGTCAGTACTGAGGGAGTGCCGCACTGTGGGAGGGTCAGTACTGAGGGACTGCCGCACTGTCAGAGCGTCAGTACTGAGGGAGTGCCGCACTGTCGGAGGGACAGTGCTGAGGGAGTGCCGCACTGTCAGAGGGTCAGTACTGAGGCACTGACGCACTGTCAGAGGGTCAGTGCTGAGGGAGTGCCGCACTGTCAGAGGGTCAGTACTGAGGGAGTGCCGCACTGTCGGAGGGTCAGTGCTGAGGCAGTGCCGCACTGTCGGAGGGTCAGTACTGAGGGAGTGCCGCACTGTCGGAGGGCCGGTGCTGAGGGAGTGCTGCACTGTTGGAGGGTCAGTGCTGAGGGAGTGCCGCACTGTCAGAGGGTCAGTGCTGAGGGAGTGCCACACTGTCGGAGAGTCAATGCTGAGGGACTGCTGCACTGTCGGAGAGTCAGTGCTGAGGGAGTGCCGCACTGTCAGAGGGTCAGTACTGAGGGAGTGCTGCACTGTGGGAGGGTCAGTACTGAGGGAGTGCCGCACTGTCAGAGGGTCAGTACTGAGGGAGTGCCGCACTGTCGGAGTGTCAGTACTGAGGGAGTGCCGCACTGTGGGAGGGTCAGTACTGAGGGACTGCCGCACTGTCAGAGCGTCAGTACTGAGGGAGTGCCGCACTGTCGGAGGGTCAGTGCTGAGGGAGTGCCGCACTGTCAGAGGGTCAGTACTGAGGGAGTGCCGCACTGTCAGAGGGTCAGTGCTGAGGGAGTGCCGCACTGTCAGAGGGTCAGTACTGAGGGAGTGCCGCACTGTCGGAGGGTCAGTGCTGAAGGAGTGCCGCACTGTCGGAGGGTCAGTACTGAGGGAGTGCCGCACTGTCGGAGGGTCAGTGCTGAGGGAGTGCCGCACTGTCGGAGGGTCAGTACTGAGGGAGTGCCGCACTGTCGGAGGGCCGGTGCTGAGGGAGTGCTGCACTGTTGGAGGGTCAGTGCTGAGGGAGTGCCGCACTGTCGGAGGGTCAGTACTGAGGGAGTGCCGCACTGTCGGAGGGCCGGTGCTGAGGGAGTGCCGCACTGTCAGAGGGTCAGTGCTGAGGGAGTGCTGCACTGTCAGAGGGTCAGTGCTGAGGGAGTGCCGCACTGTCGGAGGGTCAGTACTGAGGGAGTGCCGCACTGTCAGAGGGTCAGTACTGAGGGAGTGCCGCACTGTCGGAGGGTCAGTACTGAGGGAGTGCCGCACTGTCAGAGGGTCAGTACTGAGGGAGTGCCGCACTGTGGGAGATTGAGAGTGAAGCCTGAGGCCTTGTCAGCCATGTGAAGTGGACATTACAGATGAATAGTGTCCCCCCCGACTCTCTGGGACGTGATAATCTTGTTGCGGACGGGACCGTGCTGTCTGTACAGAAGCGTTTTGTGTTCTGTCTTCGGAGCGGGGACTAATCACTGCTGGAGCTGTCAGGCGCTTTGGGGAGTCCAGAGATCGCGGCTCTGCGCAGGAAAAATGCAAATTCCGCTCGAATGTGCAAAGCCAGTCACTTCACAGTGTTTTATTTGCTCTTTTCCCTCCTTCCTGTTGACTCTGGGTTTCAGACACCTCAGTTAAATAAGAGAGAAAGGGAAAAGAAGCACGGTTACCCTGGCAACGGGCTGACGGCGAATATATTACAGTCAGGACTGATTGTGCATCAAACGTTCTGTATGACCCTTCTGAGTGGTGCATGGCTAACTCAGTCTTATTCTGCAGCGACAGCTCCTGCAGCTGCTTGCCAGCCTACCCACCGCTGGCTTCTGTCTCTGTCCAGCGCCTCCCTACGAGGGCACTGCCCAACATTTTACAGTTCACTTCGTCGTGTCGCAAATCGGCTCATGTTAACACTGCAATGAAAGAACAAAGAACAACACAGCACAGGAACAGGCCCTTCAGCCCTCCAAGCCCGCGCCACTCCCTGGTCCAAACTAGACCATTCTTTTGTATCCCTCCATTCCCACAATGTTCATGTGGCTATCCAGATAAGTCTTAAACGTTCCCAGTGTGTCCGCCTCCACCACCTTGCCCGGCAGCGCATTCCAGGCCCCCACCACCCTCTGTGTAAAATATGTCCTTCTGCTATCCGTGTTAAACCTCCCCCCCCCCTCGTGAACGTCACCACCGACCTGGGAAAAATCTTCCCACCCTATCTATGCCTTTCATAATTTTATACACCTCTATTAGGTCACCCCTCATCCTCCGTCTTTCCAGTGAGACCAACCCCAGTTTACCCGATCTCTCCTCATAACTAAGCCCCTCCATACCAGGCAACATCCTGGTAAATCTCCTCTGTACTCTTTCCAAGTTCTGTGAAAATCCCCCAGTCGCCACACTCCGTTCGGGTAACACTGAGGGAGAATTTAGCACGGCCAATCCCCCTAACCTGCACATCTTTAAAGTTCATTTATTGGTATCAGAAGTTGGTGGCACAGTGGGTTAGCGCTGCTGCCTCACAGCGCCAGGGACCCGGGTTCGATTCCCGGCTTCGGTCACTGTCTGTGTGGAGTCCGCACGTTCTCCCCGTGTCTGCGTGGGTTTCCTCCGGGTGCTCCGGTTTCCTCCCACAGTCTGAAAGGTGTGCTGGTTAGGTGTGCATTCACCCGAACAGGTGCGGACTGTGGTGACTCGGGGAATTTCACAGTAACTTCATTGCAGTGTTAATGTAAGCCAACTTCTGACGAAGAAATAAACTTTATTAGTCAGAGTGAGAAGAGGAAAGAGAGGGGGGGAGAGAGAGGGAGAGTGAGAAGGAGAGAGAGAGAAGGAGAGAGGGAGAGAGAGCTTACATTAATACTGCAATGAAGTTAGTGTGAAAATACCCGAGTCGCCACACTCCGGCACCTGTTCGGGTAACACTGAGGGAGAATTTAGCCCCTAACCAACACGTCTTTCGGACTGTGGGAGGAAACCGGAGCACCCGGAGGAAACCCACGCAGACATGGGGAGAACATGCAGACTCCACACAGACAGTGACCCAAGCCGAGAATCGATTCAGTTCTGGTCACCACATTACAGGAAGGATGTGGAGGCTTTGGAGAGGGTGCGGAAGAGGTTTACCAGGATAAAAAGTTTAAAGTAAAGTTTATTTATTAGTCACATGTAAGGCTTACATTAACACTGCAATGAAGTTACTGTATAATTCCCCAAGTCACCTGTTCGCGTCAATCCACCCTAACCAACACATCTTCCAGACTGTGGGAGGAAACCGGAGCACCCGGGGGAAACCCACGCAGACACGGGGAGAATGTGCAGACTCCGCACAGACAGTGACCCAAGCTGGGAATCGAACCCGGGTCCCTGGCGCTGTGAGGCAGCGACGCTAACCCACTGTGCCACCCGATTCTGATTTCAGTTCCTATTAAGCCAAGAGAAATTAAGCCAAGATTCAATCTAAAATTAACATGAGAGTTGTGGCTTCTCGGAGTGCAATGTCTTGAAGCAACGATGGGGCGGCGGGGGTGCTGGTAATGTACAGACTCGATGGGCTGAATGGCCTCATTCTGCACTGTATGATTCTATGGTTCTAACACTCCAATTTGCTTTACGACTTATTAAAAAGCTGCGGTCACGTTTGCCTGACCATCTCCTGTGGGCAAGCCAGCAGCGAGAAGCGGTTTGCATCGCTAGCCGAGTAATCCAGGGGCCCCGTTCGACTGATCCAGAGATTGTCAGTTCAAATCCCACTTTAGGAGTTGAGAGAATTTGAATTCAATTTAAGAGAGAGAAAAAAATAAATCTGAGAATAAGAGAGAATGCGGTTAAAAACTCGACTGATTCGCTAATCTCCTCAGGGAATTCTGCTCATGATCCAGTCAGACCCTCTGGTGCAGTGGTGAAGGAAAGTTGCGCTGTCTGAGGGGCTGAAAGATCAGAACCAGAGCCTTGAACGCGCTCTGACAGGTTAAAGTTCATTTATCAGTGTCAGAAGTAGAATCATGGAATCCCTACAGTGCAGAAGGAGGCCATTCGGCCCATCGAGTCTGCACCGACCACAATCCCACACAGGCCCCACTCCCGTAACCCCACGCATTTACTCTGCTAGTCCCCCAGACACTAAGGGGCAATTTAGCACGGCCAATCCACCTAACCCACACATCTTTGGACACTAAGGGGCAATTTAGCATGGCCCATCCACCTAACCCACACATCTTTGGACACTAAGGGGCAATTTAGCATGGCCAATCCACCTAACCCACACATCTTTGGACACTAAGGGGCAATTTAGCATGGCCCATCCACCTAACCCACACATCTTTGGACACTAAGGGGCAATTTAGCATGGCCCATCCACCTAACCCACACATCTTTGGACACTAAGGGGCAATTTAGCACGGCCCATCCACCTCACCCACACATCTTTGGACACTAAGGAGCAATTTAGCATGGCCAATCCACCTAACCCGCACATCTTTGGACACTAAGGGGCAATTTAGTGTGGCCAATCCACCGAACCTGCATATCTTTGGACTGTGGGAGGAAACCGGAGCACCCGGAGGAAACCCACACAGACACGGGGAGAACGTGCAGACTCCACACAGACAGTGACCCAAGACCGGGAATCGAACTCGGGGCCCTGGAGCTGTGAGGCAGCAGTGCTAACCACTGTGCTACCGTGCCACCCTCATTCACCCTAGCTAGTCCCCCTGACACTAAGGGGCAATTTAGCACGGCCAATCCACCTAACCCGCACATCTTTGGACTGTGGGAGGAAACCGGAGCACCCGGAGGAAACCCACACAGACACAGGGAGAACGTGCAAACTCCACACAGACAGTGACCCAAGCCGGGAATCGAACCCAGGTCCCTGGCGCTATGAGACAGCGACGCTAACCGCTGTCACAAGTAGGTTTACATTCACACTGCAATGAAGTTACTGTGAAAATCCCCTCATCGCAACACTCCGGCACCTGTTCGGGTAACACTGAGGGAGAATTTAGCACCTAACCAGCGCGTCTTTGGGACTGTGGGAGGAAACCGGAGCACCCGGAGGAAACCCACGCAGACACGGGGAGAATGTGCAAACTCCACACAGACAGTGACCCAAGGCAGGAATCGAACCCGGGTCCCTGGAGCTGTGAGGCAGCAGTGCTAACCCACTGTGCCACTGCGTCGCCCCGGAGATCACCACACAGTGAGAGTATTTCAGACGGGAATCTATCCAATGAGGGGCGCTCGCAGTTCCCCTAATGGATGATCAAGGCGGGTCGACTTACACGTCTGATTGTTTCACTGTCTGAGGGTGGCAGGATGTCCCCCAAACCTACCAGGCACTCAGCAAGCCCCGGACTCGGAGGCACTTGCCCCTCCTGCCATCCATCGCCAATGACCGCTGACTTCCGACCTTCCACTCTTACCTCTCGCCTGCACCGTTACAATGCTCGCATGAAGGCATTGGCCTGTCCTGGGAGCGTTTGATGGGGGACAGTGTAGAGGGAGCTTTACTCTGTATCTAACGCCGTGCTGTACCTGTCCTGGGAGTGTTTGATGGGGGACAGTGTAGAGGGAGCTTTACTCTGTATCGAACCCCGTGCTGTCTCTGTCCTGGGAGTGTTTGATGGGGGGCAGTGTAGAGGGAGCTTTACTCTGTATCTAACCCCGTGCTGTACCTGTCCTGGGAGTGTTTGATGGGGGACAGTGTAGAGGGAGCTTTACTCTGTATCTAACGCCGTGCTGTCTCTGTCCTGGGAGTATTTGATGGGGGGCAGTGTAGAGGGAGCTTTACTCTGTATCTAACCCCGTGCTGTACCTGTCCTGGGTGTGTTTGATAGGGACAGTGTAGAGGGAGCTTTACTCTGTATCAACCCCGTGCTGTACCTGTCCTGGGAGTGTTTGATAGGGACAGTGTAGAGGGAGCTTTACTCTGTATCTAACCCCGTGCTGTATCTGTCCTGGGAGTGTTTGATGGGGGACAGTGTAGAGGGAGCTTTACTCTATATCTAACCCCGTGCTGTACCTGTCCTGGGAGTGTTTGATGGGAACAGTGTAGAGGGAGCCTTACTCTGTATCTAACCGCGTGCTGTACCTGTCCTGGGAGTGTTTGATGGGGACAGTGTAGAGGGAGCTTTACTCTGTATCGAACCCCGTGCTGTACCTATCCTGGGCGTGTTTGATGGGGGACAGTGTCGAAGGAGCTTTACTCTGTATCTAACCCCGTGCTGCCCCTGTCCTGGGAGTGTTTGATGGGGGACAGTGTAGAGGAAGCTTTACTCTGTATCTAACCCCGTGCTATACCTGTCCTGGGAGTGTTCGACAGAGACAGTGTGGGACTTTATGGAGAGATATTAGAGATTAAATGATGCAGTAAATATGAATCTGTTAAACCACCTGTCAGACAGGTAGGTCCAAACTGTAAGGAGGTAACTTCATTACTAATCTGATATCAACAGTCACGGATCAAGCTCTTTTCGTTACGAGTGAAGGGTAGGAGTTTGGTATCAGATCTTCTTTACATTCATTCCTGGGACATGGGCGTCGCTGGCTGGGCCCAGCATTTATTGCCCATCCCTAGTTGCCCCTTGGAGGGCAGTTGAGAGTCAACCACATTGCTGTGGCTCTGGAGTCACATGTAGGCCAGACCGGGGTAAGGACGGCAGATTTCCTTCCCTAAAGGGAACCAGATGGGTTTTTCCGACAATGGGTCATCAGTCGATTCTTAATTCCAGATTATTTTTTAACTGAATTCAAATTCCACCATCTGCCGTGGCGGGATTCGAACCGGGTTCCCCCGTAACATTAGCTGAGTTTCTGGATTAATAACCGAGCGATAACACCACAAAGCAATAGGCCGGCACGGTGGCACAGCGGTTAGCACTGCTGCCTCACAGCGCCAGGGACCTGAGTTCGATTCCGGCCTCGGGTCACTGTCTGTGTGGAGTTTGCACGTTCTCCCCGTGTCTGCGTGGGTTTCCTCCGGGTGCTCCGGTTTCCTCCCACACTCCAGAGATGTGCAGGTTAGGTGGATTGGCCATGCTAAATTAGAACATAGAACATAGAACAGTACAGCACAGAACAGGCCCTTCGGCCCACGATGTTGTGCCGAGCTTTACCTGAAACCAAGATCAAGCTATCCCACTCCCTATCATCCTGGTGTGCTCCATGTGCCTATCCAATAACAGCTTAAATGTTCCTAAAGTGTCTGACTCCACTATCACTGCAGGCAGTCCATTCCACACCCCAACCACTCTCTGCGTAAAGAACCTACCTCTGATATCCTTCCTATATCTCCCACCATGAACCCTATAGTTATGCCCCCTTGTAATAGCTCCATCCACCCGAGGAAATAGTCTTTGAACGTTCACTCTATCTATCCCCTTCATCATTTTATGATCCTCTATTAAGTCTCCCCTCAACCTCCTCTGCTCCAGAGAGAACAGCCCTCGCTCCCTCAACCTTTCCTCATAAGACCTACCCTCCAAACCAGGCAGCATCCTGGTAAATCTCCTCTGCACTCTTTCCAGCGCTTCCACATCCTTCTTATAGTGAGGTGACCAGAACTGCACACAATATTCCAAATGTGGTCTCACCAAGGTCCTGTACAGTTGCAGCATAACCCCACGGCTCTTAAACTCCAACCCCCTGTTAATAAAATTGCCCCTTAGTGTCCAAAGATGTGCGGGTTGAGTGGATTGGCCATGCTAAATTGCCCCTTGGTGTCCAAAGTTGTGTGGGTTGAGTGGATTGGCCATGCTAAATTGCCCCTTAGTTTTAGGAGGCTCGGTAGGGTAGAAGCGTGGGGTCATGGGGATCGGGCCTGAGTGGGATTGTGGTCGGTGCAGGCTCAATGGGCCAAATGGCCTCCTTCCGCACTGTCGGGATTCTATTCGATGAATCGCCTCCGCTTCAATTCCATCATCTGCGGTGGCGGGTTTCGAACCCGGGTCCCCCAGGAGTTTCTGATGGAATAGTCTGGAGATAATACCACTCGGCCATGGCCTCCCCTCAGGACTGTGCGTTACGATTTGGAGCCACCCTGCTTCCCGGGTGTTTGGTGATGTGTCTTAGTGCTGTTTTTGTTTCGATGTGTGCCAGCTATTTGCCAGCGAATGTCGATTAACGCCAGTGCCCTCTTTGCCCGCAGGTGCCACCTTCGACGTGGCGATGCGCTTCCTCTACGAGTGCCCCTGGAAACGCCTGCAGGAGATGCGAGCCCTCATCCCCAACATCCCCTTCCAGATGCTGCTACGAGGAGCGAATGCTGTGGGCTACACCAACTACCCCGACAACACCGTCTACAAGTAAGGCTCCTCCTGGCCTCCCCTCGGCCGAGTCTCCCTCCTCCAGCCCACCATCGACCCTCCTCCCCCTGCCTCGCTCCAATCGAGCGCAGTTTGACCAAGCGACCAAAACACAAAATAGTCCCTCCCTCGCTTTGTCCCACTTGAGCGGGGTGCAAAAGAAGCAAGGAACCTCTAATCACGAACTCGAAAGCATCTCACAACCTTTCAAATGGTGCGGACAGGTTTTACCGAGCGGCACGGTGCTTCGTGCTGCCGCCGCACAGCGCCAGGGACCCGGGTTCGATTCCCAGCCTCAGGTCACTCTCTGTGTGGAATCTGCACGTTCTCCCCGTGTCTGCGTGGGTTTCCTCCGGGTGCTCCGGTTTCCTCCCACAATCCAGAGATTTGCAGGTTGATTGGCCATGCTAGATTGCCCTTAGTGTCCAAAGATGTGTAGGTTAGGTGGATTGGCCATGCTAAATTGCCCCTTAGTGTCCAAAGATGTGCAGGTTAGGTGGATTGGCCATGCTAAATTGCCCCTTAGTGTCCAAAGATCATAGAATCATAGAATCCCTACAATGCAGAAAGAGGCCATTCGGCCCATCGAGTCTGCACCGACCACAATTCCACCCAGGCCCTACTCCCATATCCCTACACATTTATCCGCTAATCCCTCTAACCTACACATCTCAGGACACTAAGGGGCAATTTTAGCATGGCCAATCAACCTAACCTGCACATCTTTGGACTGTGGGAGGAAAGCGGAGCACCCGGAGGAAACCCACGCAGACACGAGGAGAATGTGCAAACTCCACACAGACAGTGACCCAAGCCGGGAATCGAACCCAGGTCCCTGGAGCTATGAAGCAACAGTGCTAACCACTGTGCTACCGTGCCGCCCACCTACCCGGATGTCCAGGTTAGGTGGATTGGCCATGCTAAATTGCCCCTTAGTGTCCAACGATGTGCTGGTTAGGTGGATTGGCCATGCTAAATTGCCTCTTAGTGTCCAAAGATGTGCAGGCTAGTTGGATTGGCCATGGTAAATTGCCCCTTAGTGTCCAACGGTGTGCTGGGTAGGTGGATTGGCCATGCTGAATTGCCCCTTAGTGTCCAACGATGTGCAGGTTCGGTGGATTGGCCAATGCAAATTGCCTCTTAGTGTCCAAAGATGTGCAGGTTAGGTGGATTGGCCATGCTAAACTGCGCCTTAGTGTCCAAAGATGTGCAAGTTAGGTGGATTGGCCATGCTAAATTGCCCCTTAGTGTCCAAAGATGTGCAGGTTAGGTGGATTGGCCATGCTAAATTGCCCCTTAGTGTCCAAAGATGTGCAGGTTAGGTGGATTGGCCATGCTAAATTGCCCCTTAGTGTCCAAAGATGTGCAGGTTAGGTGGATTGGCCATGCTAAATTGCCCCTTAGTGTCCAAAGATGTGCAGGTTAGGTGGATTGGCCGTGCTAAATTGTTCCATTCGTGTCAGGGGGACTAGCTGAGTAAACATGTGGCGTATTGGCCTGGGTGGGACTGTTGTCGGTGCAGGTTCGATGGGCCGAATGGCCTCCTTCCGCACTGTAGGGATTCTATGAGGGCTGCATTCAAGGGGAATCCCCGTTGACGATGAGCAGCGCGTCACCACGGCTCGCAGGAAAATCCCTCCCAATATGTTTCCTTCACGTGCCACCACCATCTTGTTTGTCATGTTGGGTAAACACTGAGGTAACATAATCTTCCTGCCATTTCTTCTCGGTGGAGTCTTTCACTGGCCCTTTCCCTAATCCCTCTTTGTTATTCATGTCGGTAGAAGACCTGATTTCTTTTCATAATCCCTTGATAAATTCATTTCGAATTTTCTCAATTCTCTCCCATTCTTTGTGTGGTGTCTTTCCGTAACCTTTTCTGATTCCCTTTTGACAATCTAACTATTGTCTGCCGAGTGTCTGCCTTTCTGTATCATTTCAATTCACTCCTTATCTTTTTTTCTCACTCACGGAGTGTCGTTATTGGCACATCGCTACTGGTTCCTCACATGGACATAGATCTGTGAGATGGTATCCTTTAAAAATCTTTCCCACTGCTATTCTCGCTCTCTTTCTGTGGATAATATCCAATTTATCCTCTCACACTCCATTCTCGCTCCTGTAAAAACCCAGTGCAAAAATCAGTGTGTTCCATTGATCTGTCTCCCACTTATGTTCTCCATCTTTTCCTCAGAACCTTATTGCCGTTGCCTCGGTGTTCCCTCCATGGTTAAACTGCTCCGGTTCGACGCACATTCCCAAATCTAACAGCGTTGGCCCTCTTGTTGGGCCTCTTCGAATCCATAGGGTGCCCACAAACCAGAAGAAGGCCATTCGGCCCGTTGCCTTTGCACTGACTCTCCGAAAGAGCATCTCACTCAGGCCATCCGCACCCCCACTCCGCCCAATCCCCCCATAACCCTGCACATTCCCCATGGCCAATTCACCGAACTACACAACTTTGGACATGATTTGGGGCCATTCTCCCATGATGCTGCACTGATTTCGGAGATTTAAGCGGCGCTGGGTTAGCACACAATCTGCTGTGGGCGTCCGGGCCCGAGTGAGGTGGGGGTGCAATCAGGCCCCCCGAGGGAGGAGAGGCGGGGTGTTGGGGGAGGGGGGGGGGGGTGTCCTGGGCACTGCCACTGCCAGGGGGCCCAGGCCAGCACTGCCCAAGGGTCAAAGTGGCAAGTGCCCAGGGGGCACCTTGGCACTGCCCTCCGGGCGTGAGGCCTGGTGGGGCGATCGGTGGAAGGGGGGTCCCGCTGCCACTCGGCAGTCGGGATCGGCGGGGGAGAGAGGTAGGCCAGCAACCGGGGGCGGGCTGGTGGGGTGTCGGGACAACGGGAGGTGCTGGGGGTCGGGGGAGGTCGGGTCTGCGAAGAGTGGGGGGAGGTCGGGTCTGCGAAGAGTGGGGGGAGGTCGGGTCTGCGAAGAGTGGGGGGAGGTCGGGTCTGCGAAGAGTGGGGTGAGGTCGGGTCTGCGAAGAGTGGGGGGGGGGGGTCGGGTCTGCGAAGAGTGGGGGGAGGTCGGGTCTGCGAAGAGTGGGGTGAGGTCGGGTCTGCGAAGAGTGGGGGGGGGGGTCGGGTCTGCGAAGAGTGGGGGGAGGTCGGGTCTGCGAAGAGTGGGGGGAGGTCGGGTCTGCGGGGAGAGGGGGGAGATCGGGGCTGGCACTGGGTGAGGTGTCAAGGCTGGGCCCAGTCATTTTCGGGGGGCAAGCCATCGGGCCCTGGGGGGGCGTGGGGGGGCTCGAAGGGCCAGCGATCAGGAGGTCGGCAGCGCGGGGCCACTGCGTGTGCGCCGATCTCCGCGCTGACAGATCGGCGCACGGGCAGTGGCCCCGCTCAGCGCTACCCTGCCGGCCTCTCCAGCAGGAATACTGATCTTTAACCATGTTCACGCTGAGGCAGTCTGCAGTGCGCAGAGTGTGGGAGATTCATTCTTAACCACCAGCGCTCCGCTTTTCGAACCAGAAGCTGGTAAGCTTACAATGCCGGGGAAACCTTGGACCATATCACCACGAGAGGAACTTTTTCATGTTCAGACTTCAAGGCATAAGATATAGGAGCAGAATGGGACCATTCGGCCCATCGAGTCTGCTCTGCCATGGCCTATAAGTTTCTCAACCCCATTCTCCCGCCTTTTCCCGTGACCTTTGACCCCCCTCACCAATCGGGAACCTATCTATCTCTGTCTCCAATACACTCGATGACCCGGCCTCCTCTGTGGCAATGAATTCCACAGATTCACCCCCACCCTCCGGCTGAAGAAATTTAAAGTTAAAAAGTTTATTTTTAGTGTCACAAGTAAGGCTTACATTAACACTGCAATGAAGTTACTGTGAAATTCCCCTCCGGCTCCTGTTTGGGTCAATGCATCGAACCAGCACGTCTTTCAGAATGTGGGAGGAAACCAGAGCACCCGGAGGAAACCCACGCAGACACGGGGAGAACGTGCAGACTCCACACAGACAGTGACCCAAACCGGGATTCGAACCCGGGTCCCTGGCGCTGTGAGGCAGTAGTGCTAACCACTGTGCCACCGTGCTGCACTCCTCATCTCGGTTCTAAAGGGTCTGTCCCTTTACTCTGAGGCCGAGCCCTCGGATCCCAGTCTCTCCGACTAATGGGAACATCTCCCTCACGTCCACTCTATCCAGGGCCTTTCCGTATTCTGTAAGTTTCAATGAGATTTCCACCATCATCCTTCTAAACCCCATCGAGTACAGACCCAGAGACCTCAAACGCTCCTCATATGTCAAGCCTTTCATTCCCGGGATCGTTCTGGTGAACCTCCTCTGGACCATTTCCAAGGTCAACACATCCTTCCTTAGATACGGGGCCCAAAACTGCTGACAATATTCCAAATGACCAGAGACTGATAAAGCCTCAGCAGCACATCCCTGCTTTTGTATTCTAGTCCCCTCGAAATGAATGTTAACATTGCAGTTGCCTTCCTAGTAACCAACTCAACCTGCAAGTTAACCTCAAGAGAATCCTGAACTTGTCCCCGGCTGAGAGCTTCTTAAGTATCTGTAATTCCTGCTACGTGTAACTTAGACGTGAATTAAATCGCTCATAATGTCTTTATTCTGAATGCAGACTGTACACGATCGCCTCAACTGCAGGAGCCAGTTCCATCTGACAGTGGGATCAATTAGAAATCAGAGAGGGACCTTGAGGAAAGTCTGTTTAAGCATCCAACATCCCTCTCCGAGGGAATTCCTTCCCACCCCCGCTCCGAGCTCCTTCCTCCAGAACTCCACTGCCTGTATCCTGATGGGCAGTTCACTCCCAAATTCCCTGTGCCCGCTGCCCCGCGTTGAATTCCGCTCCGGCAGGCCGAAGTCTGGAACTTCCAATCCTTGTGGCACAGTGGTTAGCACTGCTGCCTCTCAGCACCAGGGACCCGGGTTCGATTCCCGGTTTGGGTCACTGTCTGTGTGAAGTCTGTACGTTCTCCCCGTGTCTGCGTGGGTTTCCTCCGGGTGCTCCGGTTTCCTCCCACAGTCCGGAAAGACGTGCTGGTTAGGGTGCTAAATTCTCCCACAGTGTAACCCGAACAGGCGCCGGAGTGTGGCAACTAGGGGATTTTCACAGTAACTTCATTGCAGTGTTAATGTAAGCCGACTTGTGACTCTAATAAATAAACTTTAAACTTAACGACTTGTTTCCAAAGCATTCCCTGCTCTCACTCCACTCCCACCCCCAACTCCGCATCAATTGCCCCTCCTCCCCACATCTCTCTGTGACCTCCTCCAGCCCTCCACCTCCAGGCCCTCCTCACCCCATGACCAATCCACCTAACCTACACATCTTTGAACACTAAGGGGCAATTTAGCATGGCTAATGCACCTAACCCGCACATCTTTGGACACTAAGGGGCAATTTAGCATGGCCAATCCACCTAACCCGCACATCTTTGGACACTAAGGGGCAATTTAGCATGGCCAATCCGCCTAACGCGCACATCTTTGGACACTAAGGGGCAATTTAGCATGGCCAATCCACCTAACCCACACATCTTTGGACACTAAGGGGCAATTTAGCATGGCCAATCCACCTAGCCTGCACATCTTTGGACACTAAGGGGCAATTTAGCATGGCCAATCCACCTAACCCGCACATCTTTGGACACTAAAGGGCAATTTAGCATGGCCAATCCCCCTAACCTGCACATCTTTGTACACTGAGGGGCAATTTAGCATGGCCAATTTTTTTTTCAATAAGGGACAGAGATGAGGAGAAAATCTTGTTCTCTTGGAGGGTTACGGGAGGAGGCTCGTGTGGACACCATCACCGAACAGATGGGCCGAATGGCCCACCCTTGCGCTGTAGCCTCAACGTGGATTCTGTGTAAATTTGAACAGACAGAGGCGGGCGGAGGAATAGAGATGTAGACTATTTTCTAAATGGGGTAATGCTTTGGAAATCTGAAGCACATCGGGATTTGGGAGTCCTGGGTCAAGATTCTCTTAAGGTTAACATGCAGGTTCAGTCGGCAGTTAGGAAGGCAAATGCAATGTTAGCATTCATGTCGAGAGGGCTAGAATACAAGAGCAGGGATGTACTTCTGAGGCTGTATAAGGCTCTGGTCAGACCCCATTTGGAGTATTGTGAGCAGTTTTGGGCCCCGTATCGAAGGAAGGATGTGATGGCCTTGGAAAGGGTCCTGAGGAGGTTCACAAGAATGATCCCTAGAATGAAGAGCTTGTCGTATGAGGAACAGTTGAGGATTGAGGTCTGTACTCGTTGGAGTTTAGAAGGATGAGGTGGGATCTTATTGAATACTGAGAGGCCCAGATAGAGTGGACTTGGAGAGGATGTTTTCACGAGTGGGGAAGACTAGAACTTGAGGGCACAACCTCAAAGTGAAGGGACGCTCCTTTAGAACAGAGATGAGGAGGAATTTCTTCAGCCAGAGAGTGGTGAATCTGTGGAACTTTTTGCCGCAGAAGGCTGTGGAGGCCGGGTCATTGAGTGTCTTTAAGACAGAGATAGATAGGTTCTTGATTAATAAGGGGTCAAGGGTTACGGGGAGGATGCAGGAGAATGGGGATGAGAATCATATCAACTATGATAGGATATATATATATATAGATAAGATGCAAGACTGGGCGGAGAAGTGGCAGATGGACTTCAACCCAGATAAATGCGTAGTGGTCCATTTTGGCAGGTCAAATGGGATGAAGGAGTACAATATAAAGGGAAAGACTCTTAGTACTGTAGAGGATCAGAAGGACCTTGGGGTCCGGGTCCATAGGACTCTAAAATTGGCCCCGCAGGTGGAGGAGGTGGTTAAGAAGGCGTATGGTGTGCTGGCCTTTATCAATCGAGGGATTGAGTTTAGGAGTCCGGGGATAATGATGCAGCTATATAAGACCCTCATCAGACCCCACTTGGAGTACTGTGCTCAGTTCTGGTCGCCTCATTACAGGAAGGATGTGGAAAAGATTGAAAGGGTGCAGAGGAGATTTACAAGGGTGTTGCCTGGATTGAGTGGCATGCCTTATGAGGATAGGCTGAGGGAGCTCGGTCTTTTCTCCTTGGAGAGACGTAGGATGAGAGGAGACCTAATAGAGGTATATAAGATGTTGAGAGGCATAGATCGGGTGGACTCTCAGAGGCTTTTTCCCAGGGTGGAAATGGCTGCTACGAGAGGACACAGGTTTAAGGTGCTGGGGGGGTAGGTACAGGGGAGTTGTTCGGGGGAAGTTTTTCACACAGAGGGTGGTGGGCGAGTGGAATCGGCTGCCGTCAGTGGTGGTGGAGGCGAACTCAATAGGGTCTTTTAAGAGACTCCTGGATGAGTACATGGGACTTAATAGGATGGAGGGTTATAGGTAGACCTAAAAGGTAGGGATATGTTCGGCACAACTTGTGGGGCCGAAGGGCCTGTTTTGTGCTGTAGTTTTTCTATGTTTCTATGATTGAATGGCGGAGCAGACTCGATGGGCCGAGTGGCCTAATTCTGTTCCTATGTCTTATGGGCTGATGGGAGGGATGGAGGGAAGTACTGAGGGAAGATTGCGGGAGAGAGGGAATCTTAACCTCTCGCTGGTTGTGTTCCTCAGGTTCTGCGAAGTGGCGAAGGAGAACGGGATGGATATCTTCCGGGTGTTCGACTCCCTGAACTACCTCCCCAACATGATCCTGGGCATGGAGGCAGCGGGCAGCGCCGGCGGGGTGGTGGAGGCGGCCATCTCCTACACCGGCGACGTCAGTGACCCGGACAGGACCAAGTACTCCCTGGATTACTACCTGAAGCTTGCGGATGAGCTGGTGAAGGCTGGGACCCACATCCTCAGCATCAAGGTAAGGGCCGGCCCACAGCGCAGCTCGGAACCGGAGGAGGCCCTTCGAGCCCCTCCGCCATTCCATACGACCCTGGCTGATTCCCATCTCATCCTAACTCCCCTTCCCTCTTCAACCTGATCATAGCTGACCCTCTCACTCAGTGACATACTCCCGCTCTCTCCCCGGAACCACTTCATTGCATTTCAATCGACAAAGGTATCCAAAGCTTTCTTTATTTGATTTTTTGATTTAATTATTACTGACACATGTATTGGGATACGGTGAAAAGTATTGTTTCTTGCGCGCTATACAGACAAAGCATACCGTTCATAGAGAAGGAAAGGAGAGGGTGCAGAATGCAGTGTTACAGTCACAGCTAGGGTGCAGAGAAAGATCAACTTAATATTTGATTTGATTTATTATTGTCACTTGGGATACAGTGAAAAATATTATTTCTTGCGCGCTATACAGACAAAGCATACCGTTCATAGAGTACATAGTGGAGAAGGAAAGGGGAGAGTGCAGAATGTAGTGTTACAGTCACAGCTAGGGTGTAGAGAAAGATCAACTTAACGCGAGGTTGGTCCATTCAAAAGATCAAAGAGAAGTATACAGCACAGGAACAGGCCCTTCGGCCCTCCAAGCCCGTGCCGATCATGTCCTAACTAAACTAAACCCTTCTGTCCTTACTCGGTCCGTATCCCTCTATTCCCTCCCTATTCATGAACCCATCCAGATGCCTCTTAAATGTTGCTAATGTTCCCGCTTCCACCACCTCCTCTGGCAGCGCGTTCCAGGCACCCACCACTCTCTGTGTGAAAAACTCCCCCCCGCACATCTCCCTTAAACTTTCCCCCCTCCCACCTTGAACCTGTGCCCCCCCCCCACTTGTTATTGATGCTTCCACCCTGGGGGAAAAGCCTCTGACTATCCACCCTGTCTGTGCCTCTCATCATTTTGTAGACCAGGTCTCCCCTCAGCCTCCGTCTCTCCAGTGAAAACAATCCCAGTTTATCCAACCTCTCCTCATAGCCGACACCCTCGAGACCCGGTCAACATCCTGGTGAACCTTCTCTGCACTCTCTCCAAAGCTTCCACATCCTTCTGGCAGTGTGGTGACCAGAACTGCACGCAATACTCCAAATGCGGCCTAACCAAGGTGTTATATAGCTGCAACATGACTTCCCAGTGACAACCTCCGCATCCATGGTGCTTTGATTTGATTTATTATTGTCACATGTACTGGGATACAGTGAAAAGTATTGTTTCTTGCGCGCTATACAGACAAAGCATACCGTTCATAGAGAAGGAAAGGAGAAGGAAAGGAAAGGGTGCAGAATGTAGTGTTACAGTCAGAGCGAGGGTGTCTTGAGTCGGTTGGTGCATGATCTCGGACTTTTGTATCTTTTTCCCGACGGAAGAAGGTGGAAGAGAAAATGTCCGGGGTGCGTGGGGTTCCTTGATTATGCTGGCTGCTTTTCCCCGAGGCAGCGGGAAGTGTAGACAGAGTCAATGGATGGGAGGCTGGTTTGCGTGATGGACTGGGCTACATTCACGACCCTTTGTAGTTTCTTGCGGTCTTGGGCAGAGCAGGAGCCCATACCAAGCTGTGATACAACCAGAAAGAATGCTTTCTATGGTGCATCTGTAAAAGCTGGTGAGAATCTTTGAAGATATGCCAAATTTCCCGAGCCTTCTGAGAAAGTAGAGGTGTTGGTGGGTTTTCTCATCTAAAGCGTCGGTGTGGAGGGGCCAGGACAGGTTGTTGGTGATCTGGACACCTAAAAACGTGAAGCTCTCAACCATTTCCGCTGCATCGCCATTGATGGGGGCATGTCCTCCACAACACTTCCTGAAGTCACTGAATATCTCCTTCGTTTTACTAACATTGAAGGAGAGATTATTGCTCTGCGGACCTGGGATTCGAACCCAGGACCCCAAAGCATTATCCTGCGTCTCTAGAGGTCGCTAGTCCAGTGATATTAGACCACATCTTCAAAAGGAGAAAAGGAGGGAGAAAGAAGAAAATGAGAAAGAAAGAACGAAAAGAGGTGTGATATTACCACGGCGGCACAGTGGTTAGCACCGCTGTCTCACAGCGCCAGGGACCTGGGTTCAATTCCCGGCCTTGGGTGACTGTACGGAGTCTGCACGTTCTCCCCATGTCTGCGTGGGTTTCCTCCGAGTGCTCCGGTTTCCTCCCACAGTCCGAAAGACGTGCTGGTTAGATGGATTGGCCATGGTAAATTGCTCCTTAGTGTCCATTAATGTGTAGGTAAGGTGGATTGACCATGCAAAATTCACCCTTAATGTCCATTAATGTGTCGATTAGGTGGATTGGCCATGTTAAATTGCCTCTTCGTGTCCAAAGATGTGTCGATTAGGTGGATTTGCTAAATTGCCCCTTAGTGTCAAAAGATGTGCAGGTTAAATAGATTGGCAATGCTAAATTGCCCCTTAGTGTCCAAAGATGTGCAGGTTAGGTGGATTGGCCATGCTAAATTGCCCCTTAGTGCCAAAGATGTGCAGGTTAGGTGGACTGGCCATGCTAAATTGCCCCTTAGTGCCAAAGATGTGCAGGTTAGGTGGATTGGCCATGCTAAATTGCCCCTTAGTGCCAAAGATGTGCAGGTTAGGTGGATTGGCCATGCTAAATTGTCCCTTAGTATCCAAAGATGTGCAGGTTAGGTGGATTGGCCATGCTAAATTACCCCTTAGTGTCCACAGATCTGTCCTTCTAAACTCCGGAACCCAGAGTCCTCAAACGCTCCTCATACATCAAGCTTTTCAAATCCCCGCAGCCGCACCGGCCAGCTCCCACACCCCTCGCTGCCAGCACTCACCATTTAAGATGTTTGAACGTTGGTGCATTGGGGAAGGGAGGGTTGATTGATAGCACTGTTGTATTATTTAAACTGTGTTTTCTCAAGGAGCCACATACATCAAAATGGCATTAGGCTAGTTAGGATCAAAAATTCATCACTATGCAAGTAACCCCGTGAAGAATGCCAATATTTTCAAACAAATCAGACACATTTGTGTCCCCGTACTCCAAGAAGACATTTCTGCATTTTTCCTTTGCACCGTCATCCAGATAATAAAATTAGGGGTGCCTATGTTCAAGCCTTGTGCCTTTTTTTGAATAACCCGGGGAACCTGGGGAACACACAGTTCCCCGTCGCTTTCTCCAATGCAAGCAGCATCCTTACAGGGCAGAAGGAGGCCATTCGGCCCATCGAGTCTGCCCCAACCACAATCTAAGTCAGGCCCTCTCCCCGTAAGCCCACATATTTACTCTGTTAATCCCCCTGACACTAAGGGACAATTTAACATGGCCAATCCACCTAACCTGCACATCTTTGGACACTAAGGGGCAATTTAGCATGGCCAATCCACCTAACCAGCACATCTTTGGACACTAAGGGGCAATTTAGCATGGCCAATCCACCTAACCTGCACATCTTTGAACACTCAAGGGCAATTTAGCATGGCCAATCCACCTAACCAGCGCATCTTTGGACACTAAGGGACAATTTAGCATGGCCAATCCACCTAACCCACACATCTTTGGACACTAAGGGACAATTTAGCATGGCCAATCCACCTAACCCACACATCTTTGGACACTAAGGGACAATTTAGCATGGCCAATCCACCTAACCTGCACATCTTTGGACACTAAGGGACAATTTAGCATGGCCAATCCACCTAACCAGCACATCTTTGGACACTAAGGGGCAATTTAGCATAGCCAATCCACCTAACCAGCACATCTTTGGACACTAAGGGACAATTTAGCATGGCCAATCCACCTAACCTGCACATCTTTGAACACTCAAGGGCAATTTAGCATGGCCAATCCACCTAACCCGCACATCTTTGGACACTAAGGGCAATTTAGCATGGCCAATTCACCTAACCAGCGTATCTTTCAGACTGTGGGAGGAAACCGGAGCACCCGGAGGAAACCCACGCAGACACGGGGAGAATGTGCAAACTCCACACAGACAGTGACCCACGCCGGGAATCGAACCCGGGTCCCTGGCGCCGTGAGGCAGCTGTGCTAACCACTGTGCCGCCGTGCCACCCTAATTTCAGAGATAGGGTGGGGGGGTGAGTCATTGGAGAGTTTTTTAAAGGCATGGCCGAGATCCGGGAATAGAGCCAGGGTGGGATTGTGGTCAGTGCAGGCTCGATGGGCCGAATGGCCTCTTTCTGCACTGTAGGGATTCTATGATTCTATAGAGAGAAGCCAGGTGTCTCCAGGTGTGGCTGGGTGCCAGTAATTCCGGTTTTATTTTGTGTGTCGGCCATCTCTCCGGGGAAGTGCGTCCGGACGAGTTACCGTGTTGCGGGCACTGCATCGTGAAGCAGTTTGATCAGATAAATAAGGCGAAACTGTTTGGTGTGGCAGAGTGGGTTAGGCTGTAGACAGCAAGAGATTTATGGTAATTCACAGAGAAACCGAGAGGGAAGATTCTCACACACAGAGAGGCTGTTGTGATCTGGAAGGCGCTGCTTGAAAGGGCGACGGAAGCAGATTCAATGCAGCTTTCAAAAGAGAAAGGCTTGGAAAGGAGAAAGGGGGAGAGCGGCGCAGGGTGGGCGAGGGAGTGAGGTTGGGGGGGAGGAATTAATTGAAGCACTCCTGTAAATCTCCACCTGGAGTATACTTTGTCCAACAGAAGCGAAGTGGATGCTTAAAACGGAAAAGAGGTGGTGGGGGAGAGGGGGAGATATTCCTGGGGGTGGGGAGTTGATATTCCTGGGGGTGGGGGAGAGGGGGAGATATTCCTGGGGGTGGGGGAGATATTCCTGGGGGGAGGGTGTTGATATTCCTGGGGGTGGGGGAGATATTCCTGGGGGGAGGGTGTTGATATTCCCGGGGGAAGGGGGAGATATTCCCGGGGGAGGGGAAGATATCCCTGGGGGGAGCGGGAGATATCCCTGGGGGAAGGGGGAGTTATCCCTGGGGGTGAGCGGGAGATATCCCTGGGGGAAGGGGGAGATATCCCTGGGGGTGGGGGAGATATCCCTGGGGGTGAGCGGGAGATATCCCTGGGGGTGGGGGAGATATTCCGGGGGGTGGGGGAGATATCCCTGGGGGAAGGGGGAGTTATCCCTGGGGGTGAGCGGGAGATATCCCTGGGGGAAGGGGGAGATATCCCTGGGGGTGGGGGAGATATCCCCGGGGGTGAGGGGGAGATATCCCTGGGGGTGAGGGGGAGATATCCCTGGGGGGAGGGGAGATATTCCCGGGGGAAGGGGGAGATATTCCCGGGGGAGGGGAAAATATCCCTGGGGGTGAGCGGGAGATATCCCTGGGGGAAGGGGGAGATATCCCTGGGGGTGGGGGAGATATCCCTGGGGGTGGGGGAGATATCCCTGGGGGTGGGGGAGATATCCCTGGGGGTGAGCGGGAGATATCCCTGGGGGAAGGGGGAGATATCCCTGGGGGTGGGGGAGATATTCCGGGGGGTGGGAGATATCCCTGGGGGTGGGGGAGAGGGGGGCGTTCTGGGGGGATTGGGAATTCTATTGAACAGACGAAGCAGCAGTGTGCAGCAGTGTTTGGGCTGCATTGGGCTGTTATAGTTAATGAGCTTGTGGTGCTGGGTGCAGCATTGTTACTGGCTCTGCTCTGTGCTGTCTAACAGGGGGATGTGTCAGTGATTGGAGCAGCAAGGTGATACGCAGCGACAGCACGACTGATGAATATTTCAGTCGCGGTGATCTCTGAATATGTTGCAACTTTTTGTCACGTCCACAGCTCACTTGCATTTTTTCACACACAGATTCAGAGGCCGGTAATCTAAAACTAGTCCCACTGCCCGCTCTCTCCCCATAGCCCTGTATTAATCCCCAAACTAATCCCACTGCCCCAAGAGTGGGGCAGTGGGATTAGTTTGGGGATTGATACAGGGCTATGGGGAGAGAGCGGGCAGTGGGATTAGTTTGGGGATTGATACAGGGCTATGGGGAGAGAGCGGGGCAGTGGGATTAGTTTTGGGATTGATACAGGGCGATGGGGAGAGAGCGGGCAGTGGGATTAGTTTGGGGATTGATGCAGGGCTATGGGGAGAGAGTGGGGCAGTGGGATTAGTTTTGGGATTGATACAGGGCTATGGGGAGAGAGCGGGCAGTGGGATTAGTTTGGGGATTGATGCAGGGCTATGGGGAGAGAGTGGGGCAGTGGGATTAGTTTTGGGATTGATACAGGGCTATGGGGAGAGGGCGAGGCAGTGGGATTAGTTTGGGGATTGATACAGGGCTATGGGGAGAGAGCGGGGTAGTGGGATTAGTTTGGGATTGATACAGGGCTATGGGGAGAGAGTGGGGTAGTGGGATTAGTTTGGGATTGATACAGGGCTATGGGGAGAGAGTGGGGCAGTGGGGTTAGTTTGGGGATTGATACAGGGCTATAGGGAGAGAGCGGGGCAGTGGGGTTAGTTTGGGGATTGATACAGGGCTATGGGGAGAGAGTGGGGCAGTGGGATTAGTTTGGGATTGATACAGGGCTATGGGGAGAGAGTGGGGCAGTGGGGTTAGTTTGGGGATTGATACAGGGCTATGGGGAGAGAGTGGGGCAGTGGGACTAGTTTGGGATTGATACAGGGCTATGCGGAGAGAGCGGGGCAGTGGGATTAGTTTGGGGATTGATACAGGGCTATGGGGAGAGAGTGGGGCAGTGGGATTAGTTTGGGGATTGATACAGGGCTATGGGGAGAGAGTAGGGAGTGGGATTAGTTTGGGTATTGATACAGGGCTATGGGGAGAGAGTGGGGCAGTGGGATTAGTTTGGGGATTGATACAGGGCGATGGGGAGAGAGTGGGGCAGTGGGATTAGTTTGGGGATTGATACAGGACTATGGGGAGAGAGCGGGGCAGTGGGATTAGTTTGGGGATTGATACAGGGCTATGGGGAGAGAGTGGGACAGTGGGATTAGTTTGGGGATTGATACAGGGCTATGGGGGGAGAGCGGGACAGTGGGATTAGTTTGGGGATTGATACAGGGCTATGGGGGGAGAGCGGGACAGTGGGATTAGTTTGGGGATTGATACAGGGCTATGGGGAGGGATTTTGTTGACCCTTTAAATGCCTCTGTGAATGAGGGGCAATTGGGTTTGGGCAATAAATGGTGGCCCAGCCAGCGACATGCGCACCCCCATGAACAAAGAAAATAAATGGTACCCTGATGCCAATAATCACATCGTAATGATTCTTTCTCTCTTTCTTTCTCTCTCTCTCTCTCTTTCTCCCTCTCTTGCTTTCTCTCTCTCCCTGCCCCACTCCCTCTCTCTCCTCCTCCCTCTCTTGCTTTCTCTCTCTCTCTTTCCCTTTCTCCCCCTCTCTCTTCCTCTCTCTCTCTCCACCTCTCTCTTGCTTTCTCTGCCTCTTCCCCTCTTTCTTCCTTTCTGTCTTTTTCTCTCTCCCTCTCTCTTCCTCTCTCTCTCTCTCTCCTTGTGTCTCTCTCTGTCTTTCTTTCTCTCCCTCAGTCTCTCTCTCTCTGCCTCTCTTTCTCTCTCTCCGTCTCTCTCTCTCTTCCCCCCTCTCTCCCTCTCTCTCTCCTCCTGTCCCTCTCTCTCCCCTCCCTCTCTCTCTTCCCCTCTCTCTCTCCTTCTTTCTCTCTCCCTTCCCCTCTCTCTCTCTTCCCCTCTCTCTCCCCTCTCTCTCCCCTCCCTCTCTCTCTCTTCCCCTCTCTCTCCCTGTCTCTCTCTCTCTTCCCCTCTCCCCTCCCTCTCTCTTTTCCCCTCTCTCTCTCCTTCTTTCTCTCTCCCTTCCCTCTCTTCCCCTCTCTCTCCCTGTCTCTCTCTCTCTCTCTCTCCCCCCTCCCTCTCTCTCTCTCTCTCTCTCCCTGTCTCTCTCTCTCTTCCCCCCTCTCTCTCTCTCCCTCTCTCCTCCTCTCTCTCCCCTCCCTCTCTCTCTCTTCCCCTCTCTCTCCCTGTCTCTCTCTCTCTTCCCCTCTCTCTCTCTCCCGCTCTCTCTCTCTCCCTCTCTCTCCTCCTCTCTCTCCCCTCCCTCCCTCTCTTCCCCTCTCTCTCCCTGTCTCTCTCTCTCTTCCCCTCTCTCTCTCTCCTCTCCCTCCTCCTCTCTCTCTCCCCTCCCTCTCTCTCTCTTCCCCTCTTTCTCCCTGTCTCTCTCTCTCTTCCCCCCTCTCTCTCCTTCTTTCTCTCTCTCTTCCCCTCTCTCTCTCTTTCTTTCTCTCTCTCTTCCCCTCTCTCTCTCTCTTCCCCCCTCTCTCTCTTCCCCTCTCTCTCCTTCTTCCTCTCTCTCTCTTTATTCCCAATTGAGATGAGAGTCCCTCGCTATAATTAGAAGTCACTGCTCCTTTTACGGGGGCTGCTCTTTCAGAATGTTAGTTTTCAGCCACGATTCTTTGAAGAGGGGGAGAATTTGCTGGAAATGTCACACCATTAGCGGGCTTGGAGCTTCCTCCTCTGGTATTTTCTCGCTCTTAATGTGTGTGAAAATGTTAAAGTATGCAGGAGGCTCGGAGGGAAGTGTGTCCAGAAAACCACAACAAACACAAATGAATGAAATCCTGAGGGGAGGTAGCAGTGACTCAAAGCATTTATCTTTGGAAATATATTCCCTGCTCTCCAGTCAAGAGGCTCTTGGAGATCCGCATAACGCCTTAATAATTCTAATTCATCTCCTTGTCAACTGTCATCGTTCGCCGGTTCCCATCTTCACACGCTTACAGATAAGTGTGAGGTGTTGCATTTTGGAAAGTCAAATCAAAGTAGGACTTCCACGCTGGATCATAGAATCCCTGCAGTGCAGAAGGAGGCCATTCGGCCCATCGAGTCTGCACCGGCCACAATCCCATCCCGGCCCCTATCTCTGTAACCCTGCTCATCCCCCTGACACTAAGGGACAATTTAGCATGGCCAATCCACCTAACCTGCACATCTTTGGACACTAAGGGGCAATTTCGCATGGCCAATCCACCTAACCTGCACATCTTTGGACACTAAGGGGCAATTTACCATGGCCAATCAACCTAACCCACACATCTTTCGGCCTGTGGGAGGAAACCGGAGCACCCGGAGGAAACCCACACAAACACGGGGGGAGAACGTGCAAACTCCATACAGACAGTGACCCAAGCCGGGAATCAAACCCAGGTCCCAGTGGTAGTCATGATATGGAGATGCTGGTGTTGGACTGGGGTAAGCACAGTAAGAAGTCTCACAACACCAGGCTAAAGTCCAACAGGCTTATTTGGTATCACGAGCTTTCGGAGCACTGCTCCTTCATCAGGTGGGTTGGGTTCACAAACGGGGCGTATTTTGACAAAGACTCAATTGCAAGATAATGGTTGGAATGCGAGTCTTTACAGGTAATCAAGTCTTTACAGGTTGGTATTGAGTCCGTGTCTATATATGCCCTGTTTGTGAACCCAACTCTCCACTCACCTGATGAAGGAGCAGTGCTCCGAAAGCTCGTGATACCAAATAAACCTGTTGGTCTTTAACCTGGTGTTGTGAGACTTCTTACCATACGGTGGCACAGTGGGTTTGCACTGCTGCCTCGCAGCTCCAGGGACCCGGATTCAATTCCAGGCTTGGGTCACTGTCTGTGCGGAGTTTGCACATTCCCCCCGTGTCTGCGTGGGTTTCCTCCGGGTGCTCCGGTTTCCTCCCACAGTCCAAAAGATGTGCAGGTTAGATGATTGGCCATGTTAGATTGCCCCTTAGTGTCCAAAGATGTGCAGGCTAGATGCATTGGCCATGCTAAATTGTCCCTTAGTGTCCAAAGATGTGCAGGTTAGGTGGATTGGTCATGCTAAATTGTCCCTTAGTGTCCAAAGATGTGTGGGTTAGTGGATTGGCCATGCTAAATTCTCCCTCAATGTATCCGAACAGGCATTGGAGTGTGGCGACCATGGGGATTTTCACAGTAACTTCATTGCAGTGTTAATGTAAGCCTACTTGTGACGAATAAATAAACATTACTATAGTTAAGAAAGCCCCACCAACGCCTCTACTTTCTCAGGAGGCTAAGGAAATTTGGCATGTCAGCTACGACTCTCACCAACTTTTACAGATGCACCATAGAAAGCATCCTTTCCGGATGTATCACAGCTTGGTCTGGGCTCCTGCTCTGCCCAAGACCGCAAAGGTCGCCAATGTTGCCCAATCCATCACACAAACCAACCTCCCATCCATTGACTCCGTCTACACTTCCTGCTGCCTCGGGGAAAAGCAGCCGGCATAATTAAGGACCCCCACGCACCCCGGATATTCTCTCTTCCACCTTCTTCCGTCGGGAAAAAGAGACAAAAGTCTGAGGCCACGTACCGACTGACTCAAGAACAGCTTCTTCCCTGCTGCTGTCAGACTTTTGAATGGACCTACCTCGCATTAAGTTGATCTTTCTCTACACCCCTAGTTGTGACTGTAACACTACATTCTGCACTCTCTCCTTTCCTTCTCCACTATGTACTCTATGAACGGTATGCTTTGTCTGGATAGCACGCAGGAAACAATACTTTTCACTGTATTCCAATGTAACAATAATAAATCAAATCAAATAATGTCCATTCAGAAAGAAAATCTGTTGTCTGTACCCTGCGGAGCCTGTATGTGACTTCGGAATCCACAGCGGGGTTGGCGAATCCCAACTACCCTCTGAATCAGCCGAGCAAAGTAAAACGTTTATTTATTAGTGTCACAAATAAGCTTATATTAACACTGCCGTGAAGTTACTGTGAAAATCCCCTGGTTGCCACACTCCTGTTCGGGTTACACTGAGGGAGAATTTAGCACCCTAACCAGCACGTCTTTCGGACTGTGGGAGGAAACCGGAGCACCCGGAGGAAACACACGCAGACACGGGGGGGAGAACGTGCAGACTCCGCAGTGACCCGAGGCTGGGAATCGAACCCGGGTTCCTGGCGGCGTGAGACAGCAGTGCTAAGCCACTGTGCCACCGTGCCGCAGGATGTAATACGATGGAGTTGTCGACATTTCCAGCACGGAACGAGGCCATTCGGCCCATCGAGTCTGCACCGACCACAATCCCACCCAGGCCCTACCCCCATATCCCTACACATTTACCCGCTAATCCCTCTAACCTACGCATCCCGGGACACTAAGGGGCAATTTTAGCACGGCCAATCAACCTAACCCGCACATCTTTCAGACTGTGGGAGGAAACCGGAGCACCCGGAGGAAACCCACGCAGACACGGGGAGAATGTGCAAACTGCACACAGACAGTGACCCGAGCCGGGATTTGAACCCAGGTCCCTGGCGCTGTGAGGCAGCAGTGCTAACCACTGTGCTACCGTGCCGCCAAACAGTCGGCCAATCAGATTGGTGGAGCCCTCATCCTGAAAGATGTCAAGCCGTGCTATTTTTCTGGGGCCTAAGAATTGCGGTCGACTTAAAAACCGGGTCGACAGATACGCTGCAAATTACAGTACTCCCTCTGATTGGCGATGGCGGGGGTGGGTACAGAATGAGAGGGCGTGAGGTGAAAATGAGAGCCAGGTCGCTCAGGGTTGGTGCCAGGAGTGGAATTCTGGAACCTTTCACAAAGCTGGTGAATCTTGTGTGGGGACTTTTTTTTCAGTGATTTACAAAATGGGGGCACCACTGGCAAAGCCCAGCTTTTATCCCCTCATCCCTAATCGCCCCCTTGAGAAGGTGGAGGGTGAGCCGCCATCTTGAACCCACCGCAATCCCCGTGTGGTGTAGGTACACCCACAGTGCTGTTAGGGAGGCAGTTCCAGGATTGTGATTGGACTTCAGACAGTCCCCATGTGGTGTAGGTACACCCACAGTGCTGTTAGGGAGAGAGTTCCAGGATTGTGATTGGACATCAGTCAGTCCCCGTGTGGTGTAGGTACACCCACAGTGCTGTTAGGGAGGGAGTTCCAGGATTGTGATTGGACATCAGTCAGTCCCCGTGTGGTGTAGGTACACCCACAGTGCTGTTCGGGAGGGAGTTCCAGGATTGTGATTGGACATCAGTCAGTCCCCAGTGTGGTGTAGGTACACCCACAGCGCTGTTAGGGAGGGAGTTCCAGGATTGTGATTGGACATCAGTCAGTCCCCGTGTGGTGTAGGTACACCCACAGAGCTGTTAGGGAGGGAGTTCCAGGATTGTGATTGGACATCAGTCAGTCCCTGTGTGTGGTGTAGGTACACCCACAGTGCTGTTAGGGAGGGAGTTCCAGGATTGCGATTGGACATCAGTCAGTCCCTGTGTGGTGTAGGTACACCCACAGTGCTGTTAGGGAGGGAGTTCCAGGATTTTGACCCCAGCCACAGTGAAGGAACGGCCGATATATTTCCAAGTCGGGATGGTGAGTGGCTCGGAGGGGGAACTTGCAGGTGGGGGTGTTCCCCATGTGTCTGCTGCCTCCCCCCTTGTCCTTCTAGGTGGTAGAGGTGGCGGGTTTGGAAGGTGCTGTTGAAGGAGCCTTGGCGAGTCGCTGCAGTGCATCTTGTAGATGGTACACACTGCTGCCACTGTGCGTCGGTGGTGGAGGGAGTGAATGTTTGTGGTTAGCGTGTCGATCGAGCGGGGCTGCTTTGTCCTGGATGGTGTCGGGCTTAGAAACTAGAAGCAGGAGGAGGCCATTCAGCCCTTCCGACCTGCTCCCCCATTCATTTTGATCATGGCTGATCATCAAATTCAAGATCCTGATTTCCCCTTCCCCCCATATCCCTCGATCCCTTTTGCCCCAAGAGTTAGATCTAATTTCTTCTTGAAATCACGTGATTTCCAAAGCACAGGAACAGGCCCTTCGGCCCTCCAGGTCTGTGCCGATACATGGTTTCTATCTCGCTGTTGGCCTCCCGTTCATGTGTCAATCAAGATCCAGCTTGAACGTTTCTAATGGGCTTAGCAAGTGTGGGGCCTCGGCCTTCTCTGCATCAGAACACAACAATAGAACAAAGAGAAGTACAGCACAGGAACGGGCCCTTCGGCCCTCCAGGCCCGTGCCGATCATGGTGCCCTAACTAAACTAAACCCTTCTGCCCTCACTCGGTCCGTATCCCTCTATTCCCTCCCTATTCATGGACCCATCCAGATGCCTCTTAAATGTTGCTAATGTACCCGCTTCCACCACCTCCTCTGGCAGCGCGTTCCAGGCACCCACCACTCTCTGCGAGAAAACCTTCGCCCCGCACACCTCCCTCAAACTTTCCCCCCCTCTCACCTTGAACCTGTGCCCCCCCCCCTTGTAATTGATGCTTCCACCCTGGGGGAAAAGCCTCTGACTATCCACCCTGTCTGTGCCTCTCATCATTTTGTAGACCAGGTCTCCCCTCAGCCTCCGTCTTTCCAGTGAAAACAATCCCAGTTTATCCAACCTCTCCTCATAGCCGACACCCTCGAGACCCGGCAACATCCTGGTGAACCTCCTCTGCACTCTCTCCAAAGCTTCCACATCCTTCTGCTAGTGTGGCGACCAGAACTGCCCGCAATGCTCCAAATGCGGCCTAACCAAGGTTTTATACACCTCAGCCCATCATTATTCTGCTCACTGCCTCTGTCCTTCCATTACCTTCACAATTCATACAGATGGCAGACTGATGGACATCTGTCCTGCTGTCTGCGTGTTAGACAGTGACAGTCCGGTAAATCACTGAGCAACGTCCCCCCTACACACTCACAAATCATCGAATTAGAGAGACGCCCCTCACAACCTTTCCCCTCATCGCCCCCTCCCCATCTTTCACCAATGCTGCAAAATCTCCAAACTCGGGTTAATCATTCAATCCCCAGAGGAAATGTTCTCTCTCTGTCTCTCTATCTCTCTATGTCTCTCTGTCTCTCTCTCTCTTCATCTCTCTCTCTCTCTGTCTCTTTCTGTCTCTCTCTCTCTCTCTGTCTCTTTCTGTCTCTCTCTCTCTCTCTGTCTCTTTCTCTGTCTCTCTATCTCTCGCTCTCTGACTCTCTCTCTCTCTCTCTCTGTCTCTCTCTGACTCTCTCTGTCTCTCGATCTCTCTGTCTTCATCTCCCTATCTCTCTCTGTCTCTCTGTCTCTTTCTCTGTCTCTCTATCTCTCGCTCTCTGACTCTCTCTCTCTCTCTCTCTCTCTGACTCTCTCTGACTCTCTCTGTCTCTCGATCTCTCTGTCTTCATCTCCCTATCTCTCTCTGTCTC
>NW_027591902.1:0-69798 GCF_964213995.1 Mustelus asterias | reverse complement strand
ACACTGCCATTTCCTCTCCTTACAGTAACCTAATTTCCTGTGCTCTGCTGCTTAGGTGTAACTACCTCCCTAAAGCTACTGTCTATAAACTCCTCATTCTCCCGAATTAGATGGAGGTCATCAAGCTCCTGCTCCAGTTTCCTAACACGCTTTGCTAGCAGCTGCAGCTGGATCCATCTTTTGCAGGTGTTGTCGTCAGGGACACCGGAGGTCTCCCTGATCTCCCACATCCTGCAGGAGGAGCATTCCAACATCTTGCCTGGCATTTCTTTTTACTCTGGGGAAAAACAAGAATAAACTTTCTGGGGAAAAAAACCTCCTCTCGATTTTGCCTGTTCTGGCCGAAGCCCGTTCAGCCAAAGCCCTTCAGCTCTCACTCTGCTCCCTGCTCACTCCGCTGCCCGCTACAACGCTGCCCGCTGAATAGTGTTGTTTGCTACGACTCACACAATTTTTACAGATGCACCAAGAAAGCATTCTTTCTGGTTGTATCACAGCTTGGTCTGTCTCCTGCTCTGTCCAAGACTGCAAGAAACTACAAAGGGTCGTGTACAAAGTAGGGTACGGGAACCGTGGTGCACGAAGGTTGTGATGAACCTGGTGAATAAGAAAATAGAGGCGTACAGAAGGTTCAGAGAACTAGGAGGTGTTAAGGATTTAGAGGAGTATCCGGGATGTAGGAAGGAGCTTCAGAAGGAAATTAGGAGAGCGAGAAGGGGTCATGAGAAGGCCTTGGCGGGTAAGATTAAGGAGAATCCCAAGGCTTTCTACAAATATGTCAAGAGTAAAAGGATGAGATGTGAAGGCATAGGACCCTTAAAAGGTGAAGGGGGAAAAGTTTGTGCGGAACCGTTAGAAATGGCGGAGCTGCTTAATGAATACTTTACCTCGGTATTCACGGTGGAAAGGGATCTGGGTGGTTGTACTGCTGGTTTGCGGTGGACAGAAAGGATCGAGCATGTGGACATAAAGAAAGAGGATGTGTTGGAACTATTGAATGGCATCAAGGTTGGTAAGTCGCCGGGACCGGATGGGATGTACCCCAGGTTACTGTGGGAGGCGAGGGAGGAGATTGCGGAGCCTTTGGCGATGATCTTTGCATCGTCGATGGAGACGGGAGAGGTTCCGGAGGATTGGAGGATTGCAGATGTGGTCCCTATATTCAAGAAAGGGAACAGGGACAGCCCGGGAAATTACCGACCGGTGAGTCTAACCTCAGTGGTTGGTAAGTTGATGGAGAGGATCCTGAGAGACAGGATTTATGATCATCTAGAGAAGTTTAGAATGATCAAAAGTAGTCAGCACGGCTTTGTCAAGGGCAGGTCGTGCCTTACAAGCCTGGTTGAGTTCTTTGAAAATGTGACCAAACACATTGACGAAGGAAGAGCGGTGGATGTGGTCTATATGGACTTCAGCAAGGCGTTCGATAAGGTCCCCCATGCAAGACTTCTTGAGAAAGTGAGAGGGCATGGGATCCAAGGGGCTGTTGCCTTGTGGATCCAGAACTGGCTTGCCTGCAGAAGGCAGAGAGTGGCTGTGGAGGGGTCTTTCTCTGCATGGAGGTCAGTGACCAGTGCAGTGCCCCAGGGATCTGTTCTGGGACCCTTGCTGTTTGTCATTTTCATAAATGACCTGGATGAGGAAGTGGAGGGATGGGTTGGTAAGTTTGCTGACGACACCAAGGTAGGTGGTGTTGTGGATAGTTTGGAGGGATGTCAGAAGTTGCAGTGAGACATAGATAGAATGCAAGACTGGGCGGAGAAGGGGCAGATGGACTTCAACCCGGATAAGTGTGTGGTGATCCATTTTGGCAGATCCAATGGGATGAAGCAGCAGTATAATATGAAGGGTACCATTCTTAGCAGTGTAGAGGATCAGAAGGACCTTGGGGTCCGGGTCCATAGGACTCTTAAATCGGCCTCGCAGGTGGAGGATGCGGTCAAGAAGGCGTACGGCGTACTGGCCTTCATTAATCGAGGGATTGAGTTTAGGAGTCGGGAGATAATGCTGCAGCTTTATAGGACCCTGGTTAGACCCCACTTGGAGTACTGCGCGCAGTTCTGGTCACCTCATTACAGGAAAGATGTTGAAGCCATTGAAAGGGTGCAGAGGAGATTTACAAGGATGTTGCCTGGATTGGGGGGCATGCCTTATGAGGATAGGTTGAGGGAGCTTGGTCTCTTCTCCCTGGAGAGACGAAGGATGAGAGGTGACCTGATAGAGGTTTACAAGATGTTGAGAGGTCTGGATAGGGTAGACTCTCAGAGGCTATTTCCAAGGGCTGAAATGGTTGCTACGAGAGGACACAGGTTAAGGTGCTGGGGGGTAGGTACAGAGGAGATGTCAGGGTAAGTTTTTCACTCAGAGGGTGGTGGGTGAGTGGAATCGGCTGACGTCGGTGGTGGTGGAGGCAAACTCGTTGGGGTCTTTTAAGATACTTCTGGATGAGTACATGGGATTTAATGGGATTGAGGGCTATAGATAGGCCTCGAGGTGGGGACGTGATTCGGCGCAACTTGTGGGCCGAAGGGCCTGTTTGTGCTGTGGCTTTCTATGTTCTAAAGCTCAGTCCATCATGCAAACCAGCCTCCCATCCATTGACTCTGTCTACACTTCCTGCTGCCTCGGAAAAGCAGCCGGCATAATCAAGGACCCCGCACATTCTCTCTTCCACATTGTTTGTACCTTTTGATTCTTTATTCAGAATAAAAAATGTATGAAGTCCAATCAGAGTCCCCACACGAGGGACAAACCAGATTCAAGCTGGCAAGACAAGAATCTCCCATCCCATCTTGTCTTGATCAAACAAGATGGACGCTGACAGGATGAGGCATTGCAACACCACCCGGACTTGATCTGGGCTTCATCCTGGCCAAAAGGCCAAGATGGCGTTGAAACATTGCATCCGGTAAGGCCTCAGATTAATCTGATTGGCTACCCTGATCGCTTGCTCTACCCTAGCAGAGGCAAATCATTCTCGCAGGCATCAGCACACCCCAAGTGCAATGGGCGAGCCACATCCCCTGTCTAATCACGGTTTCACTCCTGCCACCTTCTTCCATTAGGGGAAGATATAGAAGTCTGAAATTATGCACCAACCGTCTCAAGAACAGCTTCTTCCCGGCTGCCATGAATGGACCGACCTTACATTCAGTTGATTTTTCTCAGCTCCCGAACTATGACTGTAACACTACATTCTGCACCCTCCCCTTTCCTTCTCTATGAACGGTATGCTTTGTCTGTATAACCCGCAAGAAACAATACTTTTCACTGTATACTAATACATGTGACAATAATAAATCAAATCAAATTACCTCCCTCCCCCATTGGCCCCTCCCTTCCCCATTGGCCCCTCCCCTCCCCCATTGGCCTTTCCCCTCCCCCTCCCCCTACCCCTTCCCCTCCCCTTCCCCTCTCCCCCTTCCCCTCTCCCCTCTCCCCTTCCCTCCCCTCTCCCCTTCCCCTCCCCTTCCCCCTTCCCCTCTCCCCTTCCCCTCCCCATTCCCCTCCCCTTCCTCCCTCTCCCCTTCCACTCCCCCTTCCCCTCCCCTCCCCTTCCCCTCCCCCCTTCCCTCTCCCCCTTCCCCTCACCCCCTTCCCTCTCCCCTTCCCTCCTCCTTCCCCTCTCCCCTCTCCCCTTCCCCTTCCCCCTCCCCTTCCCCTCCCCCTTCCCCTCCCCTTCCCCTTCCCTCTCCCCTTACCCTCCCCCTTCCCCCTTCCCCTCCCCCCTCACCCCTTCCCCTCCCGCTTCCTCTCCCCCTTCCCCTCTCCCCTCCCCCTTCCCCTCCCCCCTTCCCCCTCTCCCCTTCCCCTCCCCCCTTCCCCTCTCCCTCTCCCTCCCCTTCCTCCCCTCCCCTCCCCATCCCCTCCCCCATTCCCACCCCCTCCCCAGCGCAGGTGGACACAGAGATACATATAGTTCTGCTCTCCCTGTATATTGCCAGAACAAAATCCCAGATATGGGTGAAGCAAAGTTCAACACAGATAAATCTCCTCTTGATCCTGCCCTCTGAAACCCTCCCCAGAACAGTTACACACGGGATTGCAGACAGAGCAAAGCTCACTCTGCAGTGTCCCATTGAATAGTTCACTGCAAAGGGTGTTTACTCTGTGTCGAACCCCATTCTGAACCATGTTTCTGTATTTGCCATTGGGTTACTGTAAATTGTGCTTCCATTGAACATTTCCAAGGATAGGGACAGCACTGGGTAAAGTGTATGGTCTTGCTGCACTGCCAATTCAAACAGGCTGATAAAAGGGACGTGTATCTTCTGTATCAAACACGTTTCCATCACTGTCCATGAAGTCATCCCAGGGCAGCCTCACTGAGATTGATATTTTCCATTTGTGCTTTTATAATAACGGTCTTCTGTTAATTTGTTGTTATAGTTTGTGAAATACTCCTTCAGATCTTTCCTAAATACAGTTCAGACATTTGTGAATTCGAGTGAATTAATTGCAGATATTTTCTGTTGTATGTGCAGAGTGTCCCAGTAAAGTAAATCAGATTGACCAACTGGTTGCAATCAATGCCAAATGTGGAATAATTGTCCTGTGTAGAAGTGAGAACCCGTTCCATATTGTGATTGTTTGCAGTATTGGGACAGTGAGATGACCCGATCCAACACAAGAACACTTTGCAATATCTCCCAGTAACAGTGAGTCTGTGTGTCAGCGTGAACCAAGCGGGGTGACATTCCCGGAGGTGCTGACATCGCACGCAGAGTGAAAACCAGAATTCAATTGGTGGGGACTGCCTTGTTTAATTCAGCTGGGGATTTATTGAGGGAATTTGTGAAAATGCATGTGGAGATCTTATACAATCTAATTGAAAAACATTTCGAAATCCGTTTCTCCAACTGACTGTACAGAACAGAAGAGGTACATTTATAGAGAACTCAAGGTGAATAACATTAGTTCCACTCACTGAACACCAGCAGTAACTTTTTAATGCATATCATTTTATCACACCCCCCCCCCCCGCCTCATTTCCCAAATAATCCCAGATCTGTGGATATGAACCCCAAGATCTATCTGTTCCTCCACAGTCTTCAGAACCCGACCTTTGACCCTGTAATCCACATTTAAATTAGTCCTACCAAAATGAATCACCTCACATTTATCAGGGTTAAACTCCATTTGCCATTTTTGAGCCCAGCTTTGCATCCTATCTATGTCCCTTTGCAGCCTACAACGGCCCTCCACCTCATCCACTACTCCACCAATCTTGGTGTCATCAGCAAATTTACTGATCCACCCTTCAGCCCCCTCCTCTAAGTCATTAATAAAAATCACAAAGAGCAGAGGACCAAGCACTGATCCATGCGGCACTCCGCTAACAACCTGCCTCCAATCCGAAAATTTTCCATCGACCACCACCCTCTGTCTTCGATCAGACAGCCAGTTACCTATCCAATCGGCCAACTTTCCCTCTATCCCACACCTCCTCACTTTCATCATAAGCCGACCATGGGGGACCTTATCAAATGCCTTACTAAAATCCATGTATATGACATCAACTGCCCTACCTTCATCAACACACTTAGTTACCTCCTCAAAAAATTCTATCAAATTTGTGAGGCACGACTTGCCCTTCACGAATCCGTGCTGACTATCCCGGATTAATCCGCATCTTTCTAAATGGTCGTAAATCCCATCTCTAAGGACATTTTCCATCAATTTACCAACCACCGAAGTAAGACTAACCGGTCTATAATTACCAGGGTCATTTCTATTCCCTTTCTTAAACAGAGGAACAACATTCGCCATTCTCCAGTCCTCTTGCACCATCCCCGTGGACAGCAAGGACCCAAAGATCAAAGCCAAAGGCTCTGCAATCTCATCCCTTGCCTCCCAAAGAATCCTATGATACATTTCATCAGGCCCAGGGGACTTATCGACCTTCAGTTTATTCAAAACTGCCAGGACATCCTCCCTCTGAACATCTATTTCCTCCAGCCTATTAGCCTGTAACACCTTCTCTTCCTCAAAAACATGGCCCCTCTCCTTGGTGAACACTGAAGAAAAGTATTCATTCATCACCTCGCCTATCTCTACTGACTCCATACACAAGTTCCCACTACTGTCCTTGACCGGCCCTAACCTCACCCTGGTCATTCTTTTATTCCTCACATAAGAGTAAAAAGCCTTGGGGTTTTCCATGATCCGACCCGCCAAGGACTTCTCGTGTCCCCTCCTAGCTCTCCTAAGCCCCTTTTTCAGCTCATTCCTTGATAACTTGTAACCCTCAATCGAGCCATCTGAACCTTGTTTCCTCATCCCTACATAAGCTTCCCTCTTCCTTTTCACAAGACAGTCCACCTCTTTCGTGAACCATGGTTCCCTCACTCGGCCATTTCCTCCCTGCCTGACAGGGACATACCTATCAAGGACATCCAGTATTTGTTCCTTGAAAAAGTTCCACTTTTCATTAGTTCCTTTCCCTGACAGTTTCTGTTCCCAACTTAAGCCCCCTAATTCTTGCCTAATCGCATCATAATTACCTCTCCCCCAATTGTAAACCTTGCCCTGCCGTACGGCCCTATCCCTCTCCATTGCAATAACAAAAGACACCGAATTGTGGTCACTATCTCCAAAGTGCTCTCCCACAACCAAATCTGACACTTGGCCCGGTTCATTTCCCAGTACCAAATCCAATGTGGCCTCACATCTTGTCGGCCTATCCACATATCCTCCTGCACACACGGCACAAAAACTGCCCCATCCGAACTATTTGACCTACAAAGGTTCCAATCAATATTTGGAAAGTTAAAGTCCCCCATGACAACTACCCTGTGACCCCTACACATATCCATAATCTGCTTAGCAATTTATTCCTCCACATCTCTATTACTATTTGGGGGCCTATAGTAAACTCCTAACAATGTGACCGCTCCTTTCCTATTTCTAACCTCAGCCCATATTACCTCAGTGTGCAGATCCCCCTCGAAGTGCCTTTCCGCAGCCGTTAAACTATTAGTAGAGATACAGTCAGTAACACAGGGTGCTGGGGGAGAGAGGTTACTGAGTGACAGTGTGAGGGAGCTGGATTAACATCAGTACAGGTACAGTCAGTAACACAGGGTGCTGGGGGAGAGGGGTTACTCAGTGACAGTGTGAGGGAGCTGGATTCACATCAGTACAGACACAGTCAGTAACACGGGGTGCTGGGGGGAGAGGGGTTACTGAGTGACAGTGTGAGGGAGCTGGATTAACATCAGTACAGATACAGTCAGTAACACAGGGTGGTGGGGTGAGAGAGGGGTGACTGAGTGACAGTCTGAGGGAGCTCATTGTTCCACAGGAGCAGGCTGAGGGTGAGGGAGCTTGTTTTGTGCATTATATTTATTTATTTTTCAGTTAAATTTGTGAAAAAAACTCAGAGGGTTTTTTCAAAACAGGAAGTAGGCCCAGCAGCAGCCTGGGAAGGTTTTGGAGCGTTTAAAAGTAGGCCGCACTTTTGAGCGGGCAGCGTCGTTAGCGGGCAGCGGACTGAGCAGGGGGCAGAGTGAGAGCTGAAGGGCTTTGGCTCAAAACGGGCTTCGGCCAGAACAGGCAAAATCGAGAGGAGGTTTTTTCTTTTTCAGAAAGTTTATTCCTGTTTTTCCCCAGAGTTAAAAAAAATGCCAGGCAAGATGTTGGAATGCTCCTCCTGCAGGATGTGGGAGATCAGGGAGACCTCCCGTGTCCCTGACAACAACACCTGCAAAAGATGCATCCAGCTGCAGCTGCGAGCAAAGCGTGTTCGGGAACTGGAGCAGGAGCTTGATGACCTCCATCTAACTCGGGAGAATGAGGAGTTTATAGACAGTAGCTTTAGGGAGGTAGTTACACCTAAGCAGCAGAGCACAGGAAATTGGGTTACTGTAAGGAGAGGAAATGGAAATGTGAAAGGACAGGCAGAGCAGGGTTCCCCTGTGGCCATACCCCTCCACAACAGGTATACTGAATTGGATACTGTTGTGGGAGATGCTTTACCTGGGACAAGCTGCGACAGCTGGAGCTCTGATACTGAGTCTGGTTCTACAGCGCAAAAGGGTGGGATGAAGAAGAGGAGAGCAGTAGTGATAGGGGACTCGATGGTCAGAGGTACGGACAGGAGGTTCTGTGGTCGGGACAGAGACTCCCGCATGGTTTGTTGCCTCCCGGGTGCCAAGGTCAGGGATGTCTCCGATCGCGTGCACAGCGTTCTAAAGTGGGAAGGTGATCAGCCAGGTGTCGTGGTACACGTCGGTACAAATGACGTGGGAAGGAAGAGTGAGGAGGTCCTGAAGGGTGAGGACAAAGAGCTTGGAAGGAAGTTAAAAAGCAGGACCCCGAGGGTAGTAATCTCAGGATTGCTACCTGAGCCACATGCCAGTGAGGGCAGGAGTAGGATGCTTGGGCGGATGAACACGTGGCTGAAGAACTGGTGCAGGGGGCAGGGTTTCCAATTCTTGGATCATTGGGACCTCTTCTGGGGCAGGTGGGACCTGTACAAGAGAGACGGGTTACACCTAAACTACAAGGGAACCAATATACTTGCAGGGAGATTTGCTAGTGTTATTGGGGAGCGTTTAAACTAGATTTGCAGGGGGATGGGAACCAGAGTGCCAGAGCAGATAGTGGAGCAGGGATAAAAAGACAGGTTAGTTCAAGCAAAATCACAAATGGAAGGGTAGAGTGTGGTGGAAATAACCTTTTGAGGTGTGTCTATTTCAATGCCAGGAGTATTGTGGGGGAGGCAGATGAGCTGAAGGCGTGGATAGACACATGGAAATATGACATTATAGCCATTAGTGAAACTTGGCTACAGGAGGGGCAGGACTGGCAGCTCAATGTTCCAGGGTTCCAATGTTTCAGGCGGGATAGAGGCAGAGGGATAAAAGGTGGGGGGGGGGCATTGTTGGTCAGGGAAAATGTTACAGCGGTACTCAGGCAGGATAGATTAGGGAGCTTGTCTACAGAGGCCCTATGGGTGGAGCTGAGAAACAGGAAAGGTATGACCACATTAATGGGCTTGTATTATAGACCACCCAATAGTCAGCGAGAATTGGAGGAGCAAATCAGCGGAGAGATAGCTGACAACTGCAAGAAACACAAAGTTGTGATAGAAGGGGATTTTAATTTTCCACATATAGATTGGGACTCGCATACTGTTAAAGGTTTAGACGGGGTAGAGTTTGTAAAATGTGTTCAGGAGAATTTTCTACATCAGTATATAGAGGTGCCAACTAGAGAGGATGCGATATTGGATCTCCTATTGGGAAATGAGTTAGGGCAGGTCATGGATGTGAGTGTGAGGGAACACTTTGGATCCAGTGATCATAATGCCATTAGTTTCAACCTGATAATGGATAAGGGTAGATCTGGTCCTCGGGTTGAAGTTCTGAACTGGAAAAAGGCCAAATTTGATGACATGAGAAGGGATCTGGGAAGTGTGGATTGGCACAGGCTGTTCTCTGGTAAGGATGTAAATGGAAAGTGGGAGGCCTTCAAAGGAGAAATTTTGAGAGTGCAAAGTTTGTATGTTCCTGTCAGGATTAAAGGCAACGTAAATAGGAATAAGGAACCTTGGTTCTCGAGGGAAATTGTAACACTGATTAAGAGGAAGAGAGAGTTGTATGAAATGTACAGGCAGCAAGGAACAGATCAGATGCTCGAGGAGTATAAAAAGGGCAAGAAGCTACTTAAGAGGGAAATCAGGAGGGCTAAACGAAGACATGAGGTTGCTTTGGCAGACAGAGTGAAGGAAAATCCAAAGAGCTTCTATATGTTAGGAGCAAAAGGATAGTGAGGGACAAAATTGGTCCTCTTGAAGACCAGAGTGGTAGACTGTGTATGGAACCAAAAGAGATGGGGGAGATACTAAATGTTTTTTTTGGCATCCGTATTTACTGAGGAAACGGGCATGGAGTCTACGGAAATAGGGAAAACAGGTAGGGAGGTCATGGAACCTTTACAGATTAAAGGGGAGGAGGTGCTTGCTGTCTTGAGGCAAATCAGAGTGGATAAATCCCCAGGACCGGACAGGGTATTCCCACTGACCTTGAGGGAAGCTCGTGTTGAACATGTAGGGGCTCTGACAGACATATTTAAAATGTCAGTATTCACGGGGGAGGTGCCGGATTATTGGAGGGTGGCTCATGTTGTTCCGTTGTTTAAAAAAGGTTCCAAAAGAAATCCGGGAAATTATAGGCCAGTAAGTTTGACGTCGGTGGTGGGCAAGTTATTGGAAGGTGTGATAAGGGATAGGATCTACAAATAATTTGCATAGACAGGGACATATTAGGGAGAGTCAACATGGCTTTGTGCATGGTAGGTCATGTTTGACCAATCTATTAGAGTTTTTCGAGGACGTTACCAGGAAAATGGATGAAGGGAAGGCGGTCGATGTTGTCTACCTGGATTTCAGCAATGCCTTTGACTAGGTTCCTCATGGGAGGTTAGTTAGGAAGGTTCAGTCGCTGGGTATACATGGGGAGGTAGTAAATTGGATTAGACACTGGCTCAATGGAAGAAGCCAGAGAGTGGTTGTGGAGGATTGCTTCTCTGAGTGGAGGTTTGTGACTAGTGGTGTGCCGCAGGGATCGGTGTTGGGTCCATTGTTGTTTGTCATCTATATCAATGATCTGGATGATAATGTTGTAAATTGGATCAGCAAATTTGCTGATGATACAAAGATTGGAGGTGTAGTGGACAGTCAGGAAGGTTTTCAAAGCTTGCAGAGGGACCAACTAGAAAAATGGGCTGAAAAATGGCAAATGGAATTTAACGCAGACAAGTGTCAGATATTGCACACTGGAAGGACAAACCAAAGTAGAACGTACAGGGTAAATGGTCGGACTGTGAAGAGTGCAGTTGAACAGGGGGATCTGGGAATACAGGTCCAGAATTCCCTAAAAGTGACGTCACAGGTGGATAGGGTCGTAAAGAGTGCCTTTGATACATTGGCATTTATAAATCGGAGTATCGAGGATAAAAGTTGGCGTGTTATGGTCAGGTTATATAAGGCATTGGTGAGGCCGAATTTAGAGTATTGTGTACAGTTTTGGTCACCTAGTTACAGGAAGGATGTAAATAAGGTTGAAAAAGTGCAGAGAAGGTTCATAAGGATGTTGCCGGGACTTGAGAAGCTGAGTTACAGGGAGAGATTGAATAGGTTGAGACTTTATTCATTGGAGCGTAGAAGAATGAGGGGAGATTTGATAGAGGTGTATAAGATTTTGATGGGTATAGATAGAGTGAATGCAAGCAGGCTTTTTCCACTGAGGCGAGGGGAGAAAAAAAACAGAGGGCATGGGTTAAGGGTGAAAGGAGAAAAGATTAAAGGGAATATTAGGGGGGGCTTCTTTACGCAGAGAGTGGTGGGAGTGTGGAATGAGCTGCCGGATAAAGTGGTAAATGCAGGGTCACTTTTAACATTAAAGAAGAACTTGGACGTGATGATGGATGAGAGGGGTGTGGAGGGATATGGTCCAAGTGCAGGTCAGTGGGACGAGGCAAAAAATGGTTCGGCACAGAAGGGCCAAAAGGCCTGTTTCTGAGCTGTAATTTTCTATGGTTTTCTATGCCAAATTTCCTTAGTCTTCTGAGAAAGTAGAAGCATCTTAACCATCGCATCGGCATGGAAGGACCAGGACAGGTTGTTGGTGATCTGGACACCTGGAAACTTGAAGCTCTCGACCATCTTCACTTCATCCCCATTGATGTAGACAGGGGCATGTCCTCCACGACGTTCCCTGAAGTCGATGACTATCGCCTTCATTTTGTTGACCTTGAAAGAGACATTATTGTCATCGCACCAGTTCACCAGATTCTCTATCTCTGGACCAGAGAGAGGAGGGGACAAGAGGGATGGGGATTTGGGGAATGAGGGGAATGGGGGATGTAGGGAATGAGGGGGTTCTGTGGGTTAGGATGATATGGAAGTCAGGGGATCAAGGGGTCAGGGTGATATGGGATGGGGGATATGGGGAATAAGGGAAATCTGGGGGTGAGGGTGATATGGAGGTCGGGAGAAGGGGGTGGGGGTGAGTGGGACTTGGGAAATGAGGGGGATGTGGGAATCAGGGATATGCGAATGAAGGAGGTATGGGTATGAGAGGATTGGGGTTTTGGGGAATGGGGGAATTATCGGGATGAGGGCGATGGGAATGTACGGGAGACATGGAGAAATGAGAAGAATGGTTATAGAGGGAGATGGGGATATGAGGGGGTGGGGATATGGGGGTTGAGGGTATGGGAGTTGTATGGGCGAGGGGATGGGAGGATGGGTTGGCGATATGGTGGGGATGTAGGGTGAGGATATGTGGAATATGTAGTGAGGGTGATATGGGGATGAGGGGAATTGTGGGATATGGAGGCGGGATATGGGGGTGAAGCGGAGAGGCGATATGGGGAATAAAGGGATAGGATGAAATGGGGGTGAGAGTGATTGGGACACGGGGCATGAGAGGGCGGGGAGATATGGGACAACGGGAATGAGGATGAAGGGGGGATACGGGGTGAGCGGGATGGGGAATTAGATGAGAGGGACAATGTATAGAGATGGGGAAATAGTGGAGATGGGGGTTAATGGAGGGAACAGTGAGGGGGAACAGAGAAGGGAATGGAGGGGTCAGGATAGAATAGAGGGGATAGTTGTGGTGCAGAAGGGGTGAATAATGGTGACAGAGTGCGGAGCAGAGCAGAAGAATAGAGGGGATGGGGAAATAGTGGGGATACTGGGTAGGGGGAGTGGAGGGGACACAGGTCGGTGAAAGGAAGAGAGTGAGATGGAAAGAGTAGGAGACCGGGAAGAAACAAATAAAGGGAGAGTGAGCGATAAAAGAAAATTAGATGAGCTTCAGTGTCAGCAACGAAATCCATTTGTCTGCCTCAGAGTGTTCCTGGACATCCATCTTCTTTCTCAGAAGAAAGAAAATGGTACCCAGATATGATGGTGGTTCTTGCACTATCAGACTTGCCCTGCCATAGAATATGGTGTTAAACCCCTGGGTGCATAATTAATGAGTTGGGAGCTGGAAGATATGGCGTGGTTTCCCGCCAGCTCGAGAGCGGGAAACACACCATGTTCCTCTCCTCTCACCATGGGACACAGACCTGGGTGGGAGATTTCCACCCAGGGAGTCTCAGACTACAGTTTCCTGCTGGTTCACCCCCTCCTTCCTGGAGGAGAGCTGTTACATTTTGCAGTTTCCAGTCCACTGGGGCCTTTCCTGAAGCTGGGGAATGTTAGCAGATTACAACCAATGCGGTGCCATAGCAGAGGCCTGGGCATCCAGGTGAGTGATGGCGGCAATTGGATTGTGGGGCAGAGGAGTGGATTTGGCAGCAAGGACAGATGGGTGGCTCTCAGTCGGCTCCCCTTTCCTAATGTCTGGTTCTTTGATAAGACACTTCAGAGCCTTTAAATAAGCCACCTCCGCCCTCCCCCCTCCCGATCCAGGAACCCACAAACAACCTGACAGTGTGAGAGTGATCAATGCTTACTTTTCAAGCTCCCCGCATGACAAGTTTCCCCATCCACCATTGGGTGAATACCAGCAGTGACAGGATGAGGCCCTTCGGTGGTCATTAAATGCCCACCTAACGGCCTCAATTGTTGGCCGGCAGAAAGGCCATTCATGAGGCAGGAAAGTGACAGGTTCCGCATCAATCACTCTCCCACCTGATTAAATACCTTCCCCACCCGCTCCAAACTTACCGCGGGAAAACGCATTCAGTTCCACCCAGTATTTTAGTGAGGGCATGGAAAGAAAGGACAATTCATTTCAAAAAAAGGATCAAAGAAATTAAAGGAAAACATCCACATTGTAAAATTGCGCAGACCTTTTTTCTGAAATCACAAATGACCAGTTTATTTTGTTGTTGGAACTTTGGAGTTGATAGGAACTGTCGGAGGGGGAATTTATTTGATTTGATTTTGATTTGATTTATTATTGTCACATATATTAGTGTACAGTGAAAAGTATTGCATCTTGCACGCTATACAGACAAAGCACACTGTACATAGAAAAGGAAAGGAGAAGTATGTAGTGTTACAGTCATAGCTGGGGTGTTGAGAAAGATCAGTGTGATGCGAGGGAGGGCCATTCAAAAGTCTGATGGCAGCAGGGAAGAAGCTGTTCTTGAGTCAGTTGGTAATTTCCACTTGTGGCAAATACAGTGGGACAGTCCTGGTTTCCATAACGCCTGTGCTTATGGTTTTATCAACTAGGAACAGCAGAAGTCTCTCTTTCTGCCTTCTATTGACCTGATCTGATAAATGAAACACATGGAACGAAATTTGTGCTTGGTTTTGGTCAACTTGCGGTTTGCACGCACTGAACGAGTAACTTAGCTGCGGAAATTATTACAATTCACAAGAGGTCGAAACTCCAGTCAATACAAAGGCATCACAAGCTTGATTTATGTGCGCAACTGAAATAAAAGCAGATTAGCAAAGACCTTGTCTGGAGAACACCAGATATGATGACATGCTGTCGTCTCTGCTTGTTAATTTTCTAATGGAGATTGTTGGTGCTACAAATCTTATTGCTTTTGCCAGTAGCATAGAACATAGAACATTACAGCGCAGTACAGGCCCTTCGGCCCTCGATGTTGCGCCGACCAGTGGAACCAATCTAAAGCCCCTCTAATCTACACTATTCCAATATCATCCATATGTTTATCCAATAACCACTTGAACGCTCTCAACGTTGACGAGTCCACCACTGCTGCAGGCAGGGCATTCCACGCCCTTACTACTCTCTGAGTAAAGAACCTACCTCTAACATCTGTCCTATGTCTCTCACCCCTCAATTTAAAGCTATGTCCCCTCGTGCTAGCCAACACCATCCGAGGAAAAAGGCTCTCACTATCCACCCTATCTAATCCTCTCATCATCTTGTATGCCTCTATTAAGTCACCTCTTAACCTTCTTCTCTCGAATGAAAATAACCTCAAGCCCCTCAGCCTTTCCTCATACAATTTTCCCACCATACCAGGCAACATCCTGGTAAATCTCCTCTGCATCCTTTCCAACACTTGCACATCTTTCCTATAATACGGCGACCAGAACTGTACGCAATACTCCGAATGCGGCCGCACCAGAGTTTTGTACAGTTGCAACATGACCTCCTGGCTCCGAAACTCAATCCCTCTACCAATAAAAGCGAACACACCTTACGCCTTCTTAACAACCCTATCAACCTGGGTGCCAACTTTCAGGGATCTATGCACATGGACACCCAGATCCCTCTGTTCATCCACACTACCAAGTATCTTACCATTAGCCCAATATCTCTGTATTCCTGTTACTCCTTCCAAAGTGAATCACCTCACACTTTTCCGCATTGACCTCCATTTGCCACCTCTCAGCCCAGCTCTGCAGCTTATCTATGTCCCTCTGTAACCTGCCACTTCCCTCCACACTGTCTACAACTCCACCGACTTTAGTGTCATCCGCAAATTTACTAATCCATCCTTCCACGCCCTCATCCAAGTCATTAATAAAAATGACAAACAGCAGTGGCCCCAAAACAGATCCTTGCGGTACACCACTAGTAACTGAACTCCAGGATGAATATTTCCCATCAACCACCACCCTTTGTTTTCTTACAGCTAGCCAATTCCTGATCCAAACCACTAAATCACCCTCAATCCCATGTGTCAGTATTTTCTGCAAAATGGTTCACCGCGCGATGGGGAGTGTACAGAAGAAGGAATGGAAAATGTATAGTTTTATTCACCGTAAAAGGATCAACAAAAGGACCTTGTGTATGTATAAGGGAGACTGTCACTTTCCATCCCTGGAATACTCGCTGCGTGACTGATATGCAACCTCATTGTTTGTGAACAGAATTCCCACTCACCTGAAGAAGGGGCTTGGAGCTCCGAAAGCTTGTGTGGCTTTTGCTACCAAATACACCTGTTGGACTTTAACCTGGTGTTGTTAAACTTCTTACTGTGTTTACCCCAGTCCAACGCCGGATTCTCCACATCATGACCTAGTTGAGAAGCAGAGGTGAATGTCAAAAGTGCACAAAGCATTTATCACAGACATATTCATCCACTCTGGAAAAAGGGACACTTTGAAATGGATAATGTGGTCCACTTTATCAGAAGTGGGCAATGCTATCATCTACATCATTAGATAGGGACATTTTGGGGTAGGGAGGAGGTGTGACATATTCACTCTTGCATTCAAAAACATACCAACAAAAGTCATATTGTTCAGGATTTTGTAATGCAGCCATAGATTGTCATGTGGGTAATATTTATCTCTGTTGTTCAAAGCTGTTCTGCACACAAGTGATTGGGTTATTATTAATATCTGTTCTAAATGTCTGGTGCAATCGTGATATCCATCTCTGTCCCTTGGTTAGGTTGCACACAGTTGGTATCCCAGTGAATCAGAGCCATGGTCTCCCTCAGACTCACACAAACTCCTTGCCGACTGCCTCATTTTCACCAACACACATGAATTGGGAAATTGTGACTTTAAGACCATAAGACCATAAGACCATAAGACATAGGAGCGGAAGTAAGGCCATTCGGCCCATCGAGTCCACTCCACCATTCAATCATGGTTGATTTCAACTCCATTTACCCGCTCTCTCCCCATAGCCCTTAATTCCTCGAGAAATCAAGAATATACTTTGTTTTTGTTTCACCTGTTTCAGCTCCATTAAAGATGTTATATAAACGCAGTTGTTGATAAATTCCTTCTTTTCTCAAGCCCATGCTTGTTCTCTTCGGAGCGAGGCGAGCTGTGCCCAGCTTCTAATTTTATCTTTTACTCTTGTTCTGTGCCTCTAAAACTTCATTCTAACTCTTTAAAACTCTCTAACAACGCCCTAATGCAATTTCTCATAGATTTGGCCACACCCTAGCTGTGACTGTAACATTACATTCTGCACTCTCTCCTTTCCTTCTCTATCACAGTATGTTTTGTCTGTATAACCCGCAAGAAACAATACTTTTCACTGCATGTTAATACATGTGACAATAATAAATCAAATTAAATCCAATCTTTTGTTTTACAATTCACTCCCTCCATTTTAATTATATTTTCTTTCTTCCCAACTCTGTCTCACATTTCGTAAAACGTTTAATGTCATTTGGTCCCTTTGCCTTTTGCACGGTCTCTCGCTCTTTCTCTCTACCTCTGTTTGTGTATTTTCCTGTGGATCTGACTTGCTCCCTCTTTCTGCTTGTCCCTGGTTGTCTGCACATCTGTCTTTTTTTCATCATCTCTATCTTCTATTATTGTTTCCCTTTCTCTATTAATTCCTTGGTCACCTTTGCTGTTAAAATGTATCTTTCTCTCGATCCATTCCCCTTTGTCATTCCACTTCTTTCCCTTTCTCCCTCACTTGTTCCCGACCTCAGCCTTTCCCACTGTAGGTGGTCTCTCACCTGCCTTGATGTGGATCTGGGTGACAGACCATCTGGTGCCATTCATGACAAACTGGGATATTTCCACTCATGAACGGGGCAAGGATATAGCCAGAAGATTCTTCCTTTTGCTATCAATTGGCAACTTTGCTCAGCATACAATCCCGACAGTGCAGAAGGAGGTCATTTGGTCCATCGAGTCTGCACTGACTCTCCAAACGAGCATGTTACCCAGACCCAGAAACTGCCCTATCCCCGTTGCCCCAAGCATTTACCTTGCGAATCCCCCTAACCTACAGATCTTGGGACACATCTCATTTTTTGCACATAAAACTGAACATTAGTCCTCTTTAACTCGATACAATCATAGAATCCCCACAGTGCGGAAGGGGGCCAATCGGCCAATTGAGCTTTAACCAACAACAATCCCAGCCAGGCCTTGTTCCCATGTATTTACCCTTCTAGTCCCCCTGACACCAAGGGGCAATCTAGCACGGCCAATCCATCTAACCCGCACATCTTTGGACTGTGGGAGGAAATCGGAGCACCCGGAGGAAACTCAGGCAGACCATGGGAGAACGTGCAAACTCCACACAGCGCTCCGAAAGCTAATGGTATTTGCTACCAAATAAACCTGTTGGACTTTAACCTGGTGTTGTTAAAACTCTTACAATGCAAAGGCAGCAGCATTGACTGTCAGAGACATGTCCGTTAGGCTGACACCAGCATAGCTAGAGCAGGGTTGACCAACATATTCACTGGGCAAACACACGTCAATGTTTTTCTCACTCAAGCGGCCGATGAGTAAATTTCAGAATGATAAAGTTTGGCACAGCAGAAATTTCAATGAAAAACTAAACTGAGATATGAAAAGAAACAACTTGCTGAGCACAATAATGAGTAATAAATAAAGATGATTATTAGAGTTTAATCCTCATCAATCACAAATTGTTTCTCTCCCACATTTACTGCAGATTGGCTCAAAATCCTATCAGCAGCAAACATGGGAAAGAAACGGGATGTGATTGGAGGAGCAGCTCCATGCAGATTCTTCCATTCAAACTGAACTGTGTGACTGAGATTCTGGAAACTCGCTCCGGGGGCCGCATTGAGGGGCTTCGAGGATCACATTCGCCCCTTGGTCCACACGTTGGACAACCCTGGGCTACTGCATGTGTTTGATGAGTGAGTAACAATGTGTGTGTTTGGAAAGAGAGCAAACATCATCAGGGAATGAGTGAAGAAGAGTGGAGACATCCAGGTCTTGCCATCCTTACGCCAATGGAAGATGAAGTGCTGGATCAGGAAGGCCTGGGGGCAGAGTGGGTAATTACTGCTGGTGAGATGGGTTGAGTGGGTGGCCTAATGAATGGGCACAGGAGAGCGTCTGGTGAGGACAAAACATAGAGCTTGTGTATCCATCACTGGTCACAGAGAGCAGTCTGAAGGACGTATTGGGATAAGAACAAAATAACTAGGAGCAGCAGAAGGCCATTCAGCCCCTCGAGCATACTCCATCACGGCTGATCTAATTATAGTCTCAACTCTTTTCCCCGTAACCCTTGATTCGCTTCTCAATCCAATATCATTCTGAACTCAGCCTTGAATATATTCAATGACTCTGCCGCCACTAGTCTCCAGGGAAGAGAATTCCACTCACCAGCCACCATCTAAAAAATAAATTTCTCCTCATCTCAGTCTTAAGGGACTGACAATTACATTTTAAAATCTGTCCCCTTGTTCTGGTTTCTCTTACAAGAAGAAACAGCCTCTCAGCAACCACCCTGTCTCATCCCCTCAACGCGGTAACCTTTTAATCTTCTGAACTTTCATAGATATTGCTCCAATCTGCTCAAATTTTCCTCGTAAAATAAACCTCTCCATCCCAGGAATCAGCTGAGTGAACTTTCTCTGAACTGGTTCCAGTACAATTCTATCCTTTTTTAAGTAAAGAGCTCAACATTATACACATTTCTCCAGTTGTGATCTAATGAAGGTCGTGTAAAGCTGCAGCAAAACCTTCTTACTCTTACCTTCCATTCCTATTGCAGTAAGAATGTTAAGAAACAGGAGCAGGAGTCATCCATTCTGTCCTTCAAATCCACTCCATCATTCAATGTGACCATGGCTGATCCTCGGCTTCAACACCATTTCCAGCATTATCCCTGCATTCCTTGATTCACCAGCATTCTAATGGGAAACAAATACCCCTCATCTCAGCCTAAATAACTGCCCCTTATTCTCAGACTGTGTCCCAGGTTTCAGACCCTCCAGCAAGGGGAAACATCCTTTCTGCATCTGGCCTATTGAACCCCATAAATTAGTGTAGGTTTGAATAAGTTCAGCGATCATTCTTCTAAAGGCCTGAGAATAAAGTGTTTTTGTTCCTCATAGTACAACCCATCTGTCCCTGGACCTATTTTAGTGAACCTTCTTTACATGCCAAGTACATCTTTGCTTCAGCCAGGAGACCAAAACTGTACACAATACTCCAGGTTGGTCTCAGCAAGGCTGCATATAATTGCAGGAAGACATCTTTTTCCTCCACTCAAATCCTCTTAGAATAATGGCTAACATACCATGTGTTATCTTAACTGCTCTCATCTTCGCTTTCAGTGCCTCATCAACAAGGACATCAAAATATCTTGAAGTTGTCTTAATGTCTGTTTTTCCTACAAAATTAGATAACCTCACATTTTTCCACCTTGGCGTCCAGCTGGCAAACCTTTGGCCGCTCCCTGAGCCTCTCCACATCCCCTTGAAACATCTTTGCATCCTCCTCACAATTCAGATTTTCACCTAGTTTTCCAGTTTTTGCAAATTTGGAAATATTATATTTGATCCCCACATCCATATCATTGATATAGATTCTGAATAGCTGAGACCCAAACACTGATCCCTGCCGTACTCCACTAGTTAGAGGCTGTCAACCCAAAAGAACCCATTTATTCCAACTCCTTGTTTCTGTCCACTCAATCCACATTGGAGAGCTGGTGCAGACACGATGGGCCAAATGGCCTCCTCCTGCACCAACACTATTCTGTGAAATCTTGGAAAACAGGGAAATGCTGGAATTAAACTCAGCAGGTTCGGCAGCATCTGTGCAGAGAGAGAGAGAAACAGAGTTAACATTTCAGCTCTGTGACCTTTCCTGTGAACTGGGGAAAGTTAGGAACGTAACAGGTTTGGAGAAAGGGGCGGGTGGGACAGGGACGAAAGGAAGGTCTGTGAGAGGGTGGAAGACAGGAGAGATTGAATGAGAGAAAAGTGAACCCCCCCCCCGCCCCCCAGAGCCAAACTCCCTCAGAGGCTCCCACACTGCATTCCAACAAACTGAACTGGATTGGACTGAATGGGAAGTCATGGGAATGTAACCCTCACTGACTTCATGGATCAAGTACATTTCTGGATGGAAATTAGCTGCATAGACTCCAGCCTGGTTGTTGGTGTGAAACAGGAGCTGATGTCTATCTGTGTGTGTGTGTGTGTGTGTGTGAGTTCCTGCCTGCAGCTCCCAGAGAGTTTAAAATCCTGCATCTGTCTCTCTGCAGAGCTGCTGGTTAAAGACACATTTCCAGCATTTATCAGACAGAAACTTCACTCTCATTCTCTCCCTCCCCTCCCCCAGCCAGTGCTTCTGTTAAAAAAAGGCTAAACGCTTTATTTTGCAGCTCTGATCAGTGGTGAGTGATTAACCATGAAGCACAGGGCACACACACACACTCACACACCCGGACACACAGCATTGTAAATCAGAAGTGGGATTTGTAAACGCAGCAACAAAGAACTTTGCAAGATATTGTTTCAGTTCAGGCAACTTAAGGAAAAGTGAACTTTGCAAGAATCAGCAAAGGGTGCAAACCTGTAGCGGATGGAGTCCTGGATGAACAAGTTGTACAATCCACATTCAGACCTGGCCTCTCTCTCTCTCTCTGGCAGTGCAGGGCTGCTGGTTCATTTAAATCCATCTTCTCTCAGCTCCCAGTGCTGGTGATGTGAAGCTGGGAGTGGGGGGAGGGAGAGCCTTGGGATGAACCATTTGCCTGGTGCTCACTAACCCCCACACACACAAACACCCCCCCCACACACACACACTCAGAGACAGATTGGTGTTGGATTGGCCCATACCTGGAGTAGGTGGGTTCAGGTGAGGTGTAGGAGCTGTGTTTGGATGGGGGGGGGGGGGGTGATTGGGGAGGTGTGGACAGTTTGAGTGACTCAGTGAGGTTATAAAAAGGCTGAGGCTCCTTTGTCCAGTCTCTCTCTCCACGTGGGTTGGTAAGTATCAGGTAAGCTGTGTCTTTGTGAGTGAGTGAGTCAGTGTGTGCTTGCATGGAGTTCCAGCTCTGATATTTTAACCCCCCCTTTCCCAGCACAAAGCCCCTGTTCCTGGATCTCTCTCCCCACCATGGGAGAGGGGATGGAAGGAGTTGGAGAGATCACCGAGGGAAAACATGTGCGATGGTGAGTATGAACCTCTTCACTTTCTGTCTGCACCTTTCCCGCCTCAGCCCTGCTTTTCTCTCTGTTTGCAGCCTCCTCTCAATCTCCCTCTCCATCTTTCTCTCTCTCAAACTTTCTCCCTCTCATTCTCTCTCCCTCTCAATCTCTCTCAATCTCCCCCCAGCTCTTTCCCCCCCAGCTCTGTTTCCCCCCCCCGCTCTGTTTCCCCCCCCGCTCTGTTTCCCCCCCCGCTCTGTTTCCCCCCCGCTCTGTTTCCCCCCCAGCTCTGTTTCCCCCCCCCGCTCTGTTTCCCCCCCGCTCTGTTTCCCCCCCCGCTCTGTTTCCCCCCCGCTCTGTTTCCCCCCCGCTCTGTTTCCCCCCCCCGCTCTGTTTCCCCCCCCCGCTCTGTTTCCCCCCCCGCTCTGTTTCCCCCCCCCGCTCTGTTTCCCCCCCCCGCTCTGTTTCCCCCCCCCGCTCTGTTTCCCCCCCCCCGCTCTGTTTCCCCCTCTCAGACCCGCCCTGACCAATTCCTCTGAGACCCTCCAGTCCCACCAGGATTCGCCCCCCCCCCAAATCCCAGCCCTATCCATAGGGAGCCCCTCCCCAGCTCCTGAACTCCTGTCCCCACCCCCACCGACAGACCCTAACCCCACCGACAGACCCCACCCCCACCCCCACCGACAGACCCAAACCCCACCCCCACCGACAGACCCAAACCCCACCCCCAGACCCAAACCCCACCCCCACCGACAGACCCAAACCCCACCAACAGACCCAAACCCCACCAACAGACCCAAACCCCACCCCCAGACCCAACCCCCACCCCCACCGACAGACCCAACCCCCACCCCCACACCCAAACCGCACCCCCACCGACAGACCCAAAAACCCACCCCCACCGACAGAGCCAAACCCCACCCCCACCGACAGACCCAAAACCCCACCCCCACCGACAGACCCAAACCTCACCCCCACCGACAGACCCAAACCCCACCCCCCCCCCCCGCTCTGTTTCCCCCCCCCCGCTCTGTTTCCCCCTCTCAGACCCGCCCTGACCAATTCCTCTGAGACCCTCCAGTCCCACCAGGATTCGCCCCCCCACCAAATCCCAGCCCTATCCATAGGGAGCCCCTCCCCAGCTCCTGAACTCCTGTCCCCACCCCCACCGACAGACCCCACCCCCACCGACAGACCCCACCCCCACCGACAGACCCAAACCCCACCCCCACCGACAGACCCAAACCCCACCCCCACCGACAGACCCAAACCCCACCCCCAGACCCAAACCCCACCCCCACCGACAGACCCAAACCCCACCAACAGACCCAAACCCCACCAACAGACCCAAACCCCACCCCCAGACCCAACCCCCACCCCCACCGACAGACCCAACCCCCACCCCCACACCCAAACCGCACCCCCACCGACAGACCCAAAAACCCACCCCCACCGATAGACCCAAACCCCACCCCCACCGACAGACCCAAAACCCCACCCCCACCGACAGACCCAAACCTCACCCCCACCGACAGACCCAAACCCCACCCCCAGACCCAAACACCACCCCCACCCACAGACCCAACCCCCACCCCCACCGACAGACCACCGACAGACCCAAAACCCCACCCCCACCGACAGACCCAAACCCCACCCCCACCGACAGACCCAAACCCCACCCCCACCGACAGACCCAAACCCCACCCCCAGACCCAAATCCCACCCACCGACAGACCCAAACCCCACCCCCACCGACAGACCCAAACCCCACCCCCAGACCCAAATCCCACCCCCACCGACAGACCCGATCCTCTCTGCCCCTCCCCCCGATCCTCTCTGCCCCTCCCCCCGATCCTCTCTGCCCCTCCCCCCGATCCTCTCTGCCCCTCCCCCCGATCCTCTCTGCCCCTCCCCCCGATCCTCTCTGCCCCTCCCCCCGATCCTCTCTGCCCCTCCCCCCGATCCTCTCTGCCCCTCCCCCCGATCCTCTCTGCCCCTCCCCCCGATCCTCTCTGCCCCTCCCCCCGATCCTCTCTGCCCCTCCCCCTGATCCTCTCGGCCCCTCCCCCCGATCCTCTCGGCCCCTCCCCCCGATCCTCTCGGCCCCTCCCCCCGATCCTCTCGGCCCCTCCCCCCCGATCCTCTCTGCCCAATCTTCTCCAATCCCACTCTAATCACCCCCCCACTCACTCTCTCTCAGGAACTCACCGGCAAAGCCCTCTGAGCCACTCCCAATCCTTCTCAACCCCCCGCCCTCAATCTCCACTAATCCCCCCCAAACCTCCTCTTTCCCCCACCTGATTCCCTGTCCCTCTGCCCCATCTCCTTTCATCCGACTCTGTAAGCACCCCCTCCCCCCGCTCAATCTCTCTGACACCCACCGCCAATCTGACTCTCAGCCCCCTGAATCCTCCAAGTTCCTGCCCCAATTCCTCAGCCCCCCCCCCCAAAGGCTCCCTCTGCCCCCCTGCCAAACCCAAGCCCCCCTGACGCGATCCAGCGCGTCTTTCGAACTGTGGGAGGAAACCGCAGCACCCGGTGGAAACCCACGCAGACACGGGGAGAATGTACAAACTCCACACTGACAGTGACCCAAGCCAGGAATCAAACCCGGGTCCCTGGCGCTGTGAGGCAGCAGCGCTAACCACTGTGCCGCCCCTCATCGAAACATTGTGCAGTTGTGGAATGCACAGGATAGGAGGGATGTGATAGCACTGGAAAAGGTGCAGAGGAGATTCACCAGGATCTTGCTTTGCCAGGGGAGACGGCTCGCGGCCATCTTGCGTTGCCAGGGGAGGCGGCTTCAATGCGGCGGCGGCCCGCGCGCGGCCCTCTGGGAGAATCCCCCTCCCGCACATGCGCACCGGTGGGTAGATGTGAATCTGTATCCCAATACACGCGACAATAATAAATCAAATCAAATCAAAATCCTCCCAACTCTTTCCTCCATTACAGATCGCAGCATTTAAAGAACACGCCCAGGGCCCAGTGCTGAGTCTGAGGGTATCTGACTACAGTAAGGTGAGTGATACAGGAGGGTCTCACTGTCTGAGGGAGGTGAGTCTTAGCCGGGGGTGCGTGAGTGACCCAGGTTAATCTGACACTCCAGGGACAGTTGGAATGGAGCTTTCCCCCGGGCTGTCCCCTCCCCGTGTCTGCGTGGGTTTCCTCCGGGTGCTCCGGTTTCCTCCCACAGTCTGAAAGACGTGCTGGTTAGGGTGCATTGGCCGTGCTAAATTCTCCCTCAGTGTAACCCGAACAGGCGCCGGAGTGTGGGCGACTAGGGGATTCTCACAGTAACTTCATTGCAGTGTTAATGTAAGCCTACTTCTGAGACTAATAAATAAAGTGAAACTGAAGGTGAAGGTGCTGCTGTGACAATGCACTCTTGTTTAAACACTCTGCAATGCTGAGACTGGGAGAAGTGACCAACAGGGGGCAGCATTGCAGCTTCTGTCCCCCTATTGAAACTGGGATTGTTGCTCCATCTGCTGCACAATCCCAACCCCATCCACTGGGGGCAACCTGGACAATGGCTGCAGACAGACCTCACTGCGCACGCGCCGCAATGACACCCCCACCGCCGGCGGCCATTTTGCGTTGCCAAGGGAGACGGCCAGCGGCTATCTTCCCTTGCCAAGGGAGATGACGGCGGCGACCATCTTGCTGTTGCCAGGGGAGACGGCATCAATGCGGCGGCGTCCCGCGCGCTGGCCTCTGGGAGCATTCCCGTCCCGCACATGCGCACAGGCAGCCCCCGGGAGCGTTACAGAGACGCCTGGTGGCCGGGAAGGGCAATAGCAGCAGCACAGTCTCTGCCCAAAGGCTTCCCCAGTTCAGCTGCTCAGAGACACTGGGAATGTCTTCAAGTGGAAACTTCAGCTTCTCACATTCACCCCCTGTGTTCAGTCATTGTTTCCTAGGCAACCTCTGTAGTCACATCACTAACAACCTGTTCACATTGAAGGCCATGGCAATCTGGACCATTCGGCTTCAAAGCCATTGAGCTTTGAAATTTCAATTGAAATGTTGGAGATGAGAGTTTATCGATGCAAGTCATGTTGCATGTGGAACGCTCATGATGCCACAATTAGAGCGGTGCAGACATCTCACAGGGTTGTGTGACTGGAGGAGATGTCAGAGACGGGCTGGTTAAATATAGAGGGACACGGTCTGAAGCTAAGTTTTGGGTAAAAGATGGCAGTAATGTTGTGACATTAATTTAGCTTAAATTAAATAACCGCTGGAATTTAAATTAGAGCCTGATTTAATCAAACATTTAAAATAAAGAGGTAAAGGATAATAAAGAACAAGTTTTTCTGCTGGTTGGGACTCCAGGACTTGGGGACATTTGGATGTTAGCCTCAGTTTAGGATTTTAGAAATGTAGCAATGAAATCATTGCCAGATGTGGTGTGGAGTTAGTTTGAAACAATCTTCTGCAAATGGCTATTGATGCTCAGTCATTTGTTATCATTTTAAATCTGGGGTTGATAGATTTCCCTTAGTCCAAGGGGTAAAGAGGTAGAGAGTTCGATCACAGATCAGCCATCATGTTATTGAATACTGGAACAGGATTTCAGGAAGATTGTTCCAGATTCCAAACAGCCTCTCGGTGAAGTGCTTTTTCTCACTTCACTTCTGATCCATTTCCCCATCAATTAGAATCGGTGCCCTCTAGTTCCTGACCATCTCTTGAGAGGGAAGAGTTTCTCACTCTTTAACCAGTCCATAATTCTTAGGATCTTGAATCTCTCTATCAAGTCTCCTCTCAGCCTTATTTTCTCTGGGGTGCGGGGAGAAAACATTCATTTCCACATCCTTCCCATTATCAAACTCTGACCATTTGGAATACTGCGTCCATTTCTGGTCGCCGCACTACCAGAGCCCTGAGGGTGCTGGGGGCCTGGAATGCGCTGCCAGGCAAGGTGGTGGAGGCGGACACACTGGGACCGTTTAAGACTTATCTAGATAGCCACATGAACGGAGTGGGAATGGAGGGCTACAAAAGAATGGTCGAGTTTGGACTAGGGAGCGGCACGGGCTTGGAGGGCCAAAGGGCATGTTCCTGTGCTGTACTGTTCTTTGTCCTTTGTTCAAAGGGGAACAGATTTCAAAATGAAATGAAAGTGCAAATGCCTTGTGACTGTCCCAGTATTAAATTAATGAAACACATCAAAGCATTTTTGGTGGGGGGAGTGGGTGGGGACGGGTTTACTCCAGAGGCTGGGCTGTAAAGAAACAGGGGAGGCTCCCCACTCCCCCATCCATTCCCTGATCTGTGTCTCTCCCTCTGCGTTTAACCCCACCTCCAGCTGTGCTTCTGACTCATTTTACAAACCGCACCAACACTGAGAATCTCCCTCATTCGATATCAATACATTCAATCTCAGCAATGAAGCTTCTATCACCCCCGCCCCCCTCTCTGTCTCTTCCACTCTCCCCCCAGATCTAGACCTATCCAATACACAATCTCTGCACCCCTCCCTCTTCTGCTCTGGATAATCTGTCCTGATCTCTGCTGTTTCTCTATCTCAGTGTGAATCTGGACTGAAGTGCTCTCTCTGATAAGTTGCTGTCTGACCGTTTAAAATAATGATGTACGCTGTGCATCATGTTTTAAAGCTCAGAATGAGAAGAGAACAGTGGGAGGGGGAGCATGGAAAACCCACAATCCCACCCTGAAGTGGCTGCTGCACATTTTATTGAACCATTGAATTCAGCCACTTAAACCCTGTTCAGGAATTAAGGAAATGCAAAGGTGCCCCTGAGATTAGGCCTTGAATTGAGGCCGAGCCACACAGGCCTTGAATTGAGGCCTACTCACACAGGCCTTGAATTGAGGCCTACTCACACAGGCCTTGAATTGAGGCCTACGCACACAGGCCTTGAATTGAGGCCGAGTCACACAGGCCTTGAATTGAGGCCTAGTCACACAGGCCTTGAATTGAGGCCGAGTCACACAGGCCTTGAATTGAGGCCTAGTCACACAGGCCTTGAATTGAGGTCTAGTCACACAAGCCTTGAATTGAGGCCAGGTCACACAGGCCTTGAATTGAGGCCAAGTCACCCGGGCCTTGAATTGAGGCCTAGTCACACAGGCCTTGAATTGAGGCCCAGTGAAACAGAACAATCCTTTAAATCCACAAATCCCAGCGCCCTGTCTAAAAACACAAGTAGGACTCTGGGATTGAGAACAAGCTTTTCCCCCAGGCTCAGGAATGTGAATTTCAGCTCCCTCTCCCTCCCGAGTGCTTCGCAGTGAGAGGGAGACTGAGAATGTTACAAAGAGAAACTCAGTAAAAGTAGATTGAAGCGCTGCCCTGGGCTCTCACACAGCACCGTGACATTACTGAGAGTAAAACACAGGCACTGTCCATTTGGCCAATTAAACCGGGTCCCAATCGCAGCCTTTTTCATTCCAAGCCCCTGTGAGAACTCGATCGAAACGCCCTCTCTGCAGCTCTGCCTTACCCTGTTCCTCTCCATATCCCACCCTCCTTTCACTCAATCTTTTATGTTTAAAATGTGGACACTGATACAGTGTGAGGAATATGGGGCAGGGAGGAGGCACAGAGCATGAGTGGACAGCAAGATCCCACACAGTCTGAACGTGGCCAGATACAATGTGATATTTAAGTGAGGATTGAGGTGAAGTCAGTGGGAATGAGGGACCACACCTCTCCCTCTCTCTGCCCCTCTTCCTTCCACCCCTCCCCAGTTAAAATAAGGGGACATCACTCCAGGTTTGGTGCTGTTTGTACATTTGACATGAACAGGGAACCTTCCACTTCCAGCACAGTCACTCCTCTCTGTTTCTCTCTCTCTAATTCCCCCTCTCTCTTACCTCCATCATCTCTGTCCCTATCCACCCCCCTCTTCTCTCTCTCCTGCACTTGATGATCTATCTCTGTTCTCTCTCCCTCTCTCTGCCTGTTTATCTCCCCCTATCTCTGTACGTACCCATCGCCCTCCTCTCTCTCTCGCCTGCTCTGGATAATCTCTCTCTCTCTCTCTGACGATGAATCTGGATTGAAATGCTCTCTGAAAGGTGTCTGTCTGACCATTTTAAATCATGTCACCCTGTGACCACTGTTTGTGTTGATCACTGATTCACATTGAGAAATGAGGCTGGGGGCAGTGGTGGGAGATGGAAGCAATCACAGTCAGTTGTCAGTGCACTGAATTTGGGGAGCGGAACCACGGTCTCCCAGCAGGATAGGCTGCAGGGAAAATACTCACAGCAAGATCCCACAAGCAAACTGCTCTGTTACCCTCCCGTTCCCCCTCTCTCACTGTTACCCTCCAGTTCCCATTTCTCTCTCTGATAACTCACAATCAAAGGAGAACGATGGGAGACAGAGAGAGCGAGAGCAGGAAAACCCACAATCTCATCCTGAATAAAATGAATTATTTTGCTTTTAACCATGGAGTTCTCCCACTTCAGCACAGACACTGTTCGGGAATGAAGCAAATACAAAAGGACACCCTGAGGGCCCTCTGAGATTAGGCCTTGAATTGAGGCCTAGTCACAGAGGCTGCATTAAACCTCGGGGACAGAGAACAGTTTTCTCCCCTTGCTCCCCCAGTGAATGAGGACAATCCTCTCCAGCCCCGAAACTGCCCCAGACACGACTGGAAGGAGTGAGAGGGAAAAGGGACCCAGTGATTCCCAAAGACACAACTTTGCAGCTTTCTCTCATGCCTTCCAAAGAGAAATAGGTTGAAACACTGTAATTGAACCTTAGACAAACGGTACAGTCACTGTCAAGCTGCTTTTCTCATTACTTACTGCAGACGAATTGAAGACATCCAGGAGGAGGAAGTTGAGCAGAACCCAGAGTTCGTGCAGGTTGTTCTGAAGTGGTGAATCCGTGAGCAATAATCCATTTGTTATTTTGAATTCTCTCACTATTTCAGAGAGCTGTAAATTTAGCAGATTTAAAAACATGACTGTACAAACTGGGTACAAGTTTGAATCATACTCCTGGCACAACTGTAGATTCAGACTGCAGTTAAAAGTTCGCTGATCTTTTAGGTGTTTATTCGTGTCTGTCATTTCTCCAATGAATTCAGATATAGTGGCACCAAATGCTTTGCATTAGGAAGCAAAAAGCAAGTGTAGTAATAGAACATCAAGATTACAAACGGTTATCTATAACTTGCAAGACGGGAATATGGAAACTTCCAGAGCTGTCCACAATTGAATGGCATTTCTTTCAAATCGAAGCAATGGTTGTGGAAGGGACAGCTGGTTAAAAAGCAATGGTTGTGGAAGGGACAGCTGGTTAAAAAGCAATGGTTGTGGAAGGAGCAGCTGGTTAAAAAGCAATGGTTGTGGAAGGAGCAGCTGGTTAAAAAGCAATCTAGTTCCATTTTCAAAATAATTAATATATAATGTGAGCAGTTGGGGTCCGTGCACAGATTCCTGCAGAACCCCACTAGACACTGACTGCTAATCAGAAAAAGGCCCATTTATCGCCAACTCTTTGCTTTCTATCAGTGAACCAGCTTTCTATCCGTCTCAAAACATTGCCTGTAATCCCATGTGCTTTCACTTTACATGGCAGTCTGCGATGTGAGACCTTGTCGAAAGCCTTCTGAAAGTCTCAATAAACACATCTGCTCACGGCACTTTCTGAACAGTAATGTCTGGGGGACACCTACCCGCCCTGGACCTGGCCGTAAGGGACCGGGCAGTAAGGGACACAAGACACAGCAATACCTCTCCACCCACTTCCCTAAACTCCCACACTTAGCCCAGCTCTCAGTGCTTCACTCTCTGCAGCTTGCACTCTGTGGAGCTCCCTGAGTGGGCACATTTCACAGGCCTCAGTTTGGTAGTTTATATTTGCCCGTGTCCAACACATGAACCTGATTGAAGTCACTGCACCCCCTCCCCCTCTAGGTCTGAGTAACCGCCGAGGGCTGACCACCTTGGAAGCATTTTTTGGAGTTTCAATGCTGGGTCCGGTTCCTGCTGCTCAGCCTCGGAAGTGAGTGGGGTTCAGCAGACCGGAGCTCGCCTCTTCCACCATGAGCGTGTGGCCCGAGTTCCCTTTATCGGGTGACAATGTGGTCGAGAGGCTAAACCCACTGTGTCCATTTCAGACTCCGAGGTTCCCACTGGCGGAGATGGAGAACAGGAGCCGGAGTGCCTGGAATTCTTTCCAAAGTTCCCGCTGTGCTGGGAATTGCTTTTTCCTGCACGGCTTGGGGCTTCATGGCTTGTAGATGATTGAAGCATTCCCATAGGATGGTATCTCCCAAGCGGACTTGATAGGAAACTGGCCCTGTTCCAGACTCGACCGTGCCTCATAACCACGTGGACCCATTGCCATGATTCTTTACCAATAACCTATCACCTGCCTTTAGGTGCCTCTCCCGGCTGGTGGGAACGGCACTGGGTGTTAGCTCCCACCTTCAGAAGGTCAGACTTAACATTGGGCGGAGTGAACTTCCCATGACCAACTCTGCTGGGGCTATTCCAGTTGTTGAAGAGGGGAGGTCGGGGGGAGGTTGGAGGGTGTCATTCTGTAATTGAAGATGAAATCTGGATGGTTTGGTGTCCAAAGAAACTGAGGGATGGTATTTTGAACCTGCTTTTACTGTTTGGGCCGCTCTTTCTGCCAGGCCATTGGATGATGGGTAATATGACACTGTAAGAAGTTTAACAACACCAGGTTAAAGTCCAACAGGTTTATTTGGTAGCAAAAGTGGCTTTTGCTACCAAATAAACCTGTTGGACTTTAACCTGGTGTTGTAAACTTCTTACTGTGTTTACCCCAGTCCAACGCCGGCATCTCCACATCATAATATGACACTGCCCAAACGTGTCAAATTCTGTCCAACTTCATCGAATGCACAAATTCCTGGCTGATGAAGAGTGGTTTATTTTCAGGAACTAACATTTCCGGGATCCCGGGTGTCATGAAAGAGGTGTGAAGTTTCTCCACTCTTGTCCTTGTGTTTGAGTAACTCACCCTGTGAACGGCCATCCATTTTGAATCAGCATCTACCATTTCAGGAACATAGACCCCATGAACGGACCGGCACTCTCCGTGTGCAGCCACGTCTCCGGATGTCCTGGCCATTCCCAAGTGTGAAGAGTAGTGATTGGTGGTACTTCTGCCCTTGTTGATATTGTCAACACTGACCCACGGGCAAATATTCGTATCCATACCTGGCCACCAGACATGGCAACTGTTTGTTATTTATATTTGAAAGTCCAATAGAAAGAGTCAGGGGTCTTGTAGTTGTAGTTTCCTCTCAGGGTCTAATGAGTTGAAGAATTGAAGTAAGGGGAGCTTTCAGCAGATTGATGAGCTGCTGCCTGAAGTGAGTCTGTGTCACAGCATAAATAGAACATAGAACATAGAACATAGAACATAGAACATTACAGCGCAGAACAGGCCCTTCGGCCCACGATGTTGCACCGACCAGTTAAAAAAAAACTGTGACCCTCCAACCTAAACCAATTTCTTTTCGTCCATGAACCTATCTACGGATCTCTTAAACGCCCCCAAACTAGGCGCATTTACTACTGATGCTGGCAGGGCATTCCAATCCCTCACCACCCTCTGGGTAAAGAACCTACCCCTGACATCGGTTCTATAACTACCCCCCCTCAATTTAAAGCCATGCCCCCTCGTGCTGGATTTCTCCATCAGAGGAAAAAGGCTATCACTATCCACCCTATCTAAACCTCTAATCATCTTATATGTTTCAATAAGATCCCCTCTTAGCCGCCGCCTTTCCAGCGAAAACAATCCCAAATCCCTCAGCCTCTCCTCATAGGATCTCCCCTCCATACCAGGCAACATCCTGGTAAACCTCCTCTGCACCCTCTCCAAAGCCTCCACATCCTTCCTGTAATGTGGGGACCAGAACTGCACACAGTACTCCAAGTGCGGCCGCACCAGAGTTGTGTACAGTTGCAACATAACGCTACGACTCCTAAATTCAATCCCCCTACCAATAAACGCCAAGACACCATATGCCTTCTTAACAACCTTATCTACTTGATTCCCAACTTTCAGGGATCTATGCACACATACACCTAGATCCCTCTGCTCCTCCACACTATTCAAAGTCCTCCCGTTAGCCCTATACTCAACACATCTGTTATTCCTACCAAAGTGAATTACCTCACACTTCTCCGCATTAAACTCCATCCGCCACCTCTCGGCCCAACTTTGCAACCTGTCTAAGTCTTCCTGCAAACTACGACACCCTTCCTCACTGTCTACCACACCACCGACTTTGGTGTCATCAGCAAATTTGCTAATCCACCCAACTATACCCTCATCCAGATCATTAATAAATATTACAAACAGCAGTGGCCCCAAAACAGATCCCTGAGGTACACCACTTGTAACCGCACTCCATGATGAATATTTACTATCAACCACCACCCTCTGTTTCCTATCCGCTAGCCAATTCCTGATCCAATTTCCTAGATCACCCCCAATCCCATACATCTGCATTTTCTGCAGAAGCCTACCATGGTGAACCTTATCAAACGCCTTACTAAAATCCATATATACCACGTCCACTGCCTTGCCCCCATCCACCTCCTTGGTCACTTTCTCAAAAAACTCAATAAGGTTAGTAAGGCACGACCTACCTGCCACAAAACCATGCTGACTATCACCTATCAATTCATTACTCTCCAAATAACTATAAATCCTATCCCTTATAATTTTTTCCAACATCTTGCCGACAACAGAAGTGAGACTCACCGGTCTATAATTCCCGGGGAAGTCTCTGTTCCCCTTCTTAAACAATGGGACAACATTCGCTAACCTCCAATCTTCTGGTACTATACCAGAGGCCAACGACGACCTGAAGATCAGAGCCAGAGGCTCTGCAATCACTTCTCTTGCCTCCCAGAGAATCCTTGGATAAATCCCATCCGGACCAGGGGATTTATCTATTTTCAGACCCTCCAGAATATCCTGCACATCCTCCTTATCAACTGTAATACTGTCTATTCTACTCCCTTGCAACCCAGTGTCCTCCTCAGCTATATTCATGTCCCCTTGCGTGAACACCGAAGAGAAATATTGGTTCAATGCTTCACCAATCTCCTCCGGTTCCACACATAACTTCCCTCTGCCATCTATAACTGGCAGTGTTTGTACAACAACTTGTGAGTTGCAACATGAAACCAAATTCCATAACATAGAAATCTAACCATACCGACTCATAGCCCAAATAATCCATCCGACTCCATATAGAATAAACCATTAATGTCGACCATAAGAGGATGAAATTGGCTGAGATAACAAACAGTAAAATGATGGATTTCCTGCGACTCTCCATCTCAGGGTCTCTGGGATTCTCCCCACTGCTGTGAGCCCGGAGTCTCCTGCGGGCTCTGCTGCTCATTAAAATGTGTCTGACGGTGAAAACGTTGAGCAGCAGAATCAGGACGAACGGGACAGCCGGGGTTAGAATGTTGTGGAGGAACTCGATTGTTGTCCAGACCGGAGATTCCAGAACATCCATTGTGACCTCACAAAACCAGGGTTCGTTCCCCAGCAGATATCTATTTAATAACATAAAATACCAGAAGATGTTCTTTAAACAGCTCAGCACCGTCACTGTTCCCAGAACCACAGCCGCCGATTTCTCACTGCAATATTTACTCTTCAGCTTGGGGCAGCAAATGGCCACAAATCGATCAAAGGTGAAAGTGACGGTGAACCAGACAGAACAGTCAGTGGCTGCATAAAGCAGGACGGCGTGGATGTTACACACGGGGACCGACAGCAGGAAATCAAACTGTTCCCGATAAAGAATGGGAATGTGTCTGAATATCAGGTCGAGGATAACGACCAGCAGATCCCCCGCTGACATGGCCACCAGGTAACGAGTCACACATTTGGACAGACCACAGTTTCTGCTCGTCAGTGTCACAATTGTGATTATGTTCACTGTCAGGAAGGGAAATAAAGAATAAAATTAGACAGGATTCAGGGAAAGAAGTTACCATTTGGACTGAGGATGGGTTAAAATAAAAAAGAATGTATACACATAAAATGACTTAAATCTTTTTTTTAAACCAGCACGTCTTTTGCAGTGTGAGAGGAAAGTGGAGCATCCGGAGGAAACCCACACAGACACGGGGAGAAGGTCCAAACTCCACACAGACAGTGACCCAAGCCTGGAATTGAACCCAGGTCCCTGACGCTGTGAGTCAGCAGTGCTAACCACTGTGTCACCGTGCAGTCCATGGTAGCAACACACTGGTATACATTTGGGAGAGAGCTTTCCGGGGAGTCCACAACATTGACCCTCACTCAGCTCCAAGGGTGAGGGAGTAAACCTTACAGAAAATCCAGACTGGAGTCCTGTAGATGGTAATCTGTCGTCTCTCAGACAGTTTACTGACAACCCCTGCAACAGAGCTGGTACCAAAGAGGGCTGGTTTGACCCTTGCCTCTGGACAATACTAACAATTGGCAGAGGGAGACCCTGATGCATTGACAGCACGGAATCTCTATTATATTTACACAGAACTGTACCCTGGAGAGGAGATCACAGCATTGTGGCCACTGTTAGCGCAACACAGGAAAAAATAGTAATCTCACACTCGATTGGCACAGAACACAACTTCCAGTGTTTGCTTTCAAGAGTGGGAGAAAGCTTCAGGGTTCAGCGAATAGCTATCGTCCATAATGCTCAGTGCGATTACTGCTGTCCCACGTTGGTCTACTGCACCAGTGCAGCTGCATCAGTCCTCTCTCGGCAGGAAGGTTGCCAATCTATGCACCAGGTAAAACTCAAACAAAGGCCAGTACCAAAGGAAAAGCCAAGCAGGCTGCCTTAATGCCTATCGTCCGGTGACTCTGATGTCCAATATTATGAAATGCATCAAAACGTTAGTCATGTCCGGCTTCCCAGATTGCCTGGATCCACGACAGTTCACCTACATCCACCACAGGTCCACAATGCCATCTCCCTGGCCCGACATTGAACCCTGGAACACAGACCCGTGTTTATCAACTACAGCTCAGCCTGCAACACCATTAGTCCTGCGAAACTCATGTCCAAAGTCCGTGGCCCTGGGCTTGGCTCCTGCCTCTGCAATTGGATCCTGAACTTCCGAATCCATAGACAGCAAAATTAAGGACAATCAACTACATCTCCTCCACAATCATCCTGAACAGCGGTGCCCCGTAAGGCTGCGTCCTCAGCCCCTTACTATACTCCTTATACACTGGTGACTGTGTGGCCAAATTCCCCTGCAACTCGATTTCCAAGTTTGCTGATGACACCTGCAGTGGGTCGGAGGAAGAGACACAGAATCTGGTGAACTGGAGCGACAACAATAATCTCTTCCTCAATGTCAACAAAGCAAATTGACTTCTGGAAGCCTAGTGGAGTACATGCCCCAATCTACATCAATGAGATGAAGTTGGAATAGTCGAGAGCTTCACGTTTTAGGGTCCACATCACGAAAAACCTTTCCTGGTTCCTCCATGACGTCCCTATAATTAAAAAAGTCTCCGAACGCCTCTATTTTCTCAGAGGTTTACTGACATTTTGCATGTCAGCTGTGACTACACCAACTTTTACAGATGCACCATAAATAACATTCTAGCTTGGTATGGCTCCTGCTCTGTCCAAGACTGCGAGAAACTTCAAAGCTTGATGAATGCAGACCAGTCCATCACTCAAACCAACCTCCCACTCATTAACTCTGTCTAAACTTCCCGTTGCCTCACAAAAGCAACCAGCCTAATTCAGGAATAGCGCACCACAGACATCAACTCTTCCCACTTGTTCCATTGGAGAAAAAGATAAAAAGTGTGTGAGGACATGGACCAACCGACTCATAGAATCATAGAAACACTACAGTGCAGAAGGGGGCCATTTGACCCATCGAGTCAACACCGACAACAATCCCACCCAGGCCCTATCCCCGAAATCCCACATATGTAGCCTGCTAATCCCCCAAACATACATATCCCAGGACGCTACTGGGCAGTTAACATGGCCAATCAACCTAACCTGCACATTTTGGACTGTGGGTGAAAACCGCAGCATCCGGAGCAAACCCATGCAGACACGGGTAGAATGTGCAAATTCCACACACACAGTGATCCAAGCCGGGAATCGAACTCAGGTTCCTGTGAGACAGCAGCGCTAACCATTGTGCCACCATGCTGCCGACTCAGGAACAGCTTCTCTGCTGCCATCTGACGTTTGAATGGACCCACATTGCATTAGGATGACCTTTTAGTACACCCGAGCTATGACTGCAACATTACATTCTGCCCTCTCTCCCTCTCTATGTACAGTATGCTTTGTCTGTATGGCACTCAAGCAACAACACTTTTCACTGTATATCCAATGTTATGAAATGCATCAAAAGGTTAGTCATGACATGAATCAATTCCGGCCTCCCAGATTGCCTGGATACACTACAGTTCACCTACCTCCCCAACAGGTCCACAGACACCATCTCCCTGGCCCAACACTGAACTCTGTAACACTGTAACCCCGACCATAGAGAAGGAGAGAGTGCAGAATGTAATGTTGGACTCAGAGCGAGGGTGTAGAATAAGATCATCTGAATGCGATGTGGGTCCATTAAAACGTCAGATGGCAGCAGAGAAGCTGTTCTTGAGTCGGCAACATGGTGGCACAATGGTTAGCACTGCTGTCTCACAGGGACCTGAGTTCGATTCCCGGCTTGGATCACATATTTATTATCTGTGAAAATAATAAACCAATTCAAATCAAATCAAATCAGTCTTTCACATCTCAAGCTGAAACATCAGCACGATGTGCCCTGACCTTACCAATGAACTTATGCAGGTTGATGATGTACACGGGACGGCTGTGATCGAGACTGAATTTACAAGGCTGAATGTGGACATTGGGGAGCTGCGAGAAACTGGACTTGCTCACAGTGGACTCTTTCCAGAGGAACACCACACGTTCTTGTAATAGGAGAAATCCCAACAGGCGAGATGTGAGAATGGAACAAAGTAAAACAAAAGCTTCACTGGTCCTGATGGAATCCCAGGAATTGAAATGGGATCCCTGATGCTGTGAGGCAGCAGTGCTAACCACTGTGCCATACTGCCATCCTGCAAGGTGCCCTGGAGATATCCAAGATCACGGCCAGGACACCACCATCACCATATCCGTGTTCGGGAAATGATTGGAAAACAACCTGAGGGACAGAATTAATCTCCACTTCGAGAGGTAAGGATTTATGAACAATAATCAGCATTTCTTTGACAGGGGGAGATCATGTCTAACAATTCGCTGGAATATATTGAGGAGGTGACTGGATGAGGAGATGAGGGAAGTGCAGTCGATGTACTCTACGTGTTCTTCAGAAAAGCTTTTGACAAATATGGAAGACTAAACAAGGAAGTGATTCCGATTGGAACCAGGTCAATTTGGTAAATTATATTCAAAATGGCTGAGTGGCAGAGGGCAGAGGGTGATGGTGGAAGGTTGTTTTTGTGACTGCAAGCCTGTGTTCAGTGGGGTTCCACAGCGATCAATGCTGGGTCCCTTGCTGTTTGTAGTGTACATTGATGGTCTCGACATGAATGTGTGAGGTGTGATCAGTAAGTTTGCAGATGATACAAAAATTGGTGGTGTGCTAAATATTGAGGAGGAAAGCCTGAGATTACAGGAATCATAGAATCCTACAGTGCAGAAGGAGGCCATTCAACCCATCGAGTCTGCATTGAGCACAATCCCACCCAGGCGATATCCCCTGAACCCCATGCATTTACCCAAGCAATTCTCGCTGACAGTAAGTCCAGTATATCCTGGCCAATCCACCTAACCCACAAGTCTTCCGACTGTGGGCGGAAACTGGAGCACCCAGAGGAAACCCATGCAGACACGGGGAGAATGTGCAAACTCCACACAGATGTGGTCCAAGCCAGAAATGGAACACACGTCCCTGGCGCTGTGGGGCAGCAGTGCTAACCACTGTGCCACCGTGCTGAGGAAACTGAAAGGCTGGGCAAATGGGCAAATGTAATTTACACCTGACGAATGTGAGGCCATGCATTTGGGACGACTATCCGGGCAAGGAAATGTACCATGTCCGGTCGAGTGTGAGGAAGTGCAGAGGACCAGAATGAATGTGGGCTGCAGATATGTGGATCCCGAAAAGCAGCAAGACAGGTAGATGAGGTGGTTAAGACGACATGTAGGATACTTGCCTTTAGCAGCCGCAGCATAGAATATAAGAGCTGGGAGGTGATGATGGAAGTGTATAAAACGCTGGTTAGACCAGAGCAAGAGAACTGTGTACAGCTCTGGTCATCACACTACAGGAAGGATGTGGTTACACTGGAGACGGTGGAGAGGAGATTCACCAGGATGCTGCCTGGGCTGGAGAGTTTCAGCTATGAGGAGAGGCTGGTTAGGCTGGGTTTTTTACCTTAGAGCAGAGACGGCTGGAGGTGGAGTGGGTGTAGTGGGTGGTGGTGGGGAATGCTTTCAGGTGGGGGCGGGGGGGGGGCGGTGGACTGAGTGATATGAACAAAATTATGTGTCACACGGATAGGAAGAAACCTTTTCCCTTTCGTAGAAGTGTCAATAACCAGAGGGGCGTGGATTTAAGGTAAACGGCAGATTTTTGTGTGGATTTGAGGGAAAATGTTTCCATCCACAGGGTGCTGGGATCTACAGCTCACGGCCTGAAAGGATGGTAGAAGCGGGAACAACCACAATAGGCATTTAGATCAGCAACTCAAACGCCAGAGCATATAATTATTAAACTAGAAAGAGTGCAGAAAAGATTTACTCGGATGCGACTGGGATTTGATGGATTGAGTTATAAGGAGAGTCTGAATAGACTGGGACTTTTTCCCCTGGAGCGTAGGAGGCTGAGGGGTTAACTTATAGAGGTCTATAAAATAATGAGGGGCACAGATCAGCTCGATAGTCAATATCTTTTCCCAAAGGTAGGGGAGTCTAAAACTAGACGGCATAGATTTAAGGTGAGAGGGGAAAGATACAAAAGGGTCCAGAGGGGCAGATTTTATCACACAGAGGGTGGTGAGTGTCTGGAACAAGCTGCCAGAGGCAGAAGTAGAGGCGGGTACAATTTCATTTTTTAAAAAGCGTTTAGATAGTTAAATGGGCACGATGGGTATAGAGGGATATCGGGCAAATGTGGGCAATTGGGATGAGTTTAGGAGTTTTAAAAGAAAGGGCAGCATGGATAAGATGGGTCGAAGGGCCTGTTTCCATTCTGAAAACTCGATGACAAGGCTGTGGATCGAGTGCTGGAAAATGGGATTGGATTGGATAGGTGTTTGATGACCAGTTCAGACATAATGGCCGAATGGCCTCATTTTGGGCTGTTAAAACTCGATGGCTGTTAGGCCACCCACAGCAGTGGCCCCATCACTTGCAGCTCTCACAGCGCTGGCTGGGATACCGACCATGTACCAAACCTATCTGGTTGCAAATGCGCAATTGCAGCCAGCAGTGAGCTGCCTGGTCTGAGAGAGACATCTGTCAGCTCTCTGCTGCTGCAGCTCGCTTCAACACAGCAGCTGCCCCCAGGTAGTCCGGGGGTCCTCAGCTCTTTCTGAGCAGCCCCCGACCAGATATAGACCCAGCCCCCGCCCCACCACCTGGACCAATCACCCTCCATTCCCCCATACCAATTGCATGCAGAGTGTCAGCAGGGCACGTCTCCCTAACCCACTGTGCATGCAGAGAGGCAGCGAGAACCCTTCCTAACCCACTGTGCATGCAGAGAGGCTGGGAGAACCCTTCCTACCGCACTGTGCATGCAGAGAGGCAGCGAGAACCCTCCCTACCCCACTGTGCATGCAGAGAGGCAGCGAGACCCCCTCCCTACCCCACTGTGCATGCAGAGAGGCAGCGAAACCCGCTCCCTACCCCACTGTGCATGCAGAGTGGCAGCGAGACCCCCTCACTACCCCACTGTGCATGCAGAGAGGCAGTGATGCCCCCTCCCTACCCCTCTGTCCATGCAGAGAGGCAGCGAGAACCCCTCCCTACCCCACTGTGCATGCAGAGAGGCAGCGAAACCCACCCCCACCCTACCCCACTGTGCATGCAGAGTGGCAGCGAGACCCCCTCCCTACCCCACTGTGCATGCAGAGAGGCAGTGATGCCCCCCTCCCTACCCCCACTGTCCATGCAGAGAGGCAGCGAGAACCCCTCCCTACCCCACTGTGCATGCAGAGAGGCAGCGAAACCCCCTCCCTACACTACTGTGCATGCAGAGAGGCAGCGAAACCCCCTCCCTACACCACTGTGCATGCAGAGTGGCAGCGAGACCCCCTCCCTACCCCACTGTGCATGCAGAGAGGCAGTGATGCCCCCCTCCCTACCCCCACTGTCCATGCAGAGAGGCAGCGAGAACCCCTCCCTAACCCACTGTGCATGCAGAGAGGCAGCGAAACCCCCTGCCTACCCCACTGTGCATGCAGAGAGGCAGTGAGACCCCCTCCCTACCCCTACAGTCCACGCAGAGAGGCAGTGATGTCCCCCTCCCTCCCAACACCAATCACGTGCAGAGTGGCAGCGGGGACCACTCCACCCCACAGACAGCGGGCAGAGTGGTAACGGGACCCTCTCCGACCCAGCAACTCCGTTCAGAGTCGGCCCCGCTGCCTTCAGGCTCCGCCCCTGTAGACCCCACCACCTCATGCCCCAGTCCCTGGTACTGCCCGGTGGGCATTGCCCAAGGGGCACCTACCTTTGCCCCCGACCTTGCCCGGTGTCTTCAATGGCCTTCAGTTCTCCCGGTGAGGTCATCATGACTCGTCCTCATACATGTGGCCAGCTGTTTTCCTCACCGGACCCAACCTCTCCCGGTGAGGCTGCAAAGGCAAGTGTGGCGCACAATTCCATCCCAGGCTCGCTAATTTCATTTAAATTTGTTTTAAAATAAATTGAAATAATTTATTCAGCCTCTTGCCGGAAATGGGCAGGAGACTGAATCCACTGTTTATCCATTGCCGGTGAAGGTTGCAAGAGGTGAGAAATGGGACGTGGACCTGAGTTCCAGGCTGTCACGCGGTTTTACTTGATCACCCCACCATCAATGGACAGGGAGTAGCTGTTATCCTGCCCCCCTACCGTGTGTGTGTTGCGTGTGTCTATATTGTCTGTACCAGTATGCATGTGTGTGTGTGCGTGTTTGTGTGTGAGCAACAGAGTACCTGATGAGTGTTCCTAAGTGTGCGTTATTCTGGAGTGTTGCAGCAATTTTGGTTCTTGAATTTGTGTGAGTGGGAGTAAGTGTCTAAATCTGATTGCTTCTATCAACAAATGTGTGTATGAATGTATGTGTGTTTGGGTGTGTCTGTGTGTTTGTGTTCCTGTTGGTCTCGGAGAGCTTGTGGTAGCACAGGGGATAGCATTGCTGCCTCACAGCACCAGAGGTCCTGGTTCAATTGCAGGCTTGGCCACTGTCAGTGCAGATTCTGCATGTTCTCCCCATGTCTGCGTGGGTTTCCTCCGGCTGCTCCAGTTTCCTCCCACTATCTGAAAGTTGTGCTGGTTGGGTGCATTGGCCGTGCTAAATTCTCCCTCAGTGTACCTGAACAGGCTCCGGAGTGTGGTGACTCGGGGATTTTTATAGTAACTTCATTGCAATGTTAATGTTCGCATACTTGTGACACTGATGAATAAATTTCAAATTTAATGAAATATGTTCTCTCTCTGTGAGATCCTGCTGTGCAGATATGACCAATAAAATTGATTCTGCGGCTTGGTGATTGGGTGGGTGAACTGGTGTTATATGCAGAGGGTGAAAAGGATTCTGTCTCAATCTTTTACGCACGAAGGAATAGTGTTTGAGGTCACATGTCTATGGAAAGTCACAGCACTCAGAAGACATCCCAACCCATAGACCCTGAGACAATTGTCAGTGGCTGAAAGAATTAATAACCGGATACAGAGATTCAACAAGAGCAGCAAACACAGGACAGTAAATGACAAGAAAATCAATACAGTTAAGCAGCATTTCTCGAATTAGGAACTGGACACAGGGGACGGGAGTTTACAGCCTCACTCTTCCCCAAGCTGCAAAATCCCACCCGTGTTCAACAGACCTTCCCATTCTCCGCCCCACGCCTGCACCGATTCCTGTGGCGGTCGGGCCGGTCCAATTCCAGCCAGAGACTTACCCGGAACACCAACAATCGCCAGGAGGGGATAGTAAAAGCATTGAATCACCCTCAGTAGATACTCAATCCGAACAGCTGATGTCATCCAATAATCATCAGTAAACTCAGAAATCCAATAGAATAAACTCCTGTCCTTGGTTGAAACATTCCGGTTCATTGTTCCCAGATTCTGATCCATTGTTGGAAGATTCCAATCATTGTTCCCAGATTCTGATCCATTGTTGGAAGATTCCAATCATTGTTCCCAGATTCTGATCCATTGTTGGAAGATTCCAATCAATTGTTCCCAGATTCTGATCCATTGTTGGAACATTCCGGTTCATTGTTCTCAGATTCTAGAGGGCACAGGTTTAAGGTGAGACGGGAGCGATACAAAAGTGTCCAGAGGGGCAATGTTTTCACACAGAGGGTGGTGAGTGTCTGGAACAAGCTGCCAGATGGAGGAGTAGAGGCGGGTCCAATTTTGTCTTTTAAAAAGCATTTAGATAGTTACATGGGTACAGAAGGATATGGGCCAAATGCGGGCAATTGGGGTTAGTTTATGAGTTTAAAAAAAAGGGTGGCATGGACAAGTTGGGCCGAATGGCCTGTTTCCATGTTGTAAACCTCTATGACTCTGTTCTGATCCATTGTTGGAAGACTCCAATCCATTGCTCCCAGATTCTGATCTCTCCTCTCCCTCCCTCTCTCCACAGCCGCTGATCTCTGTTGGTGTCGGAGTTGCCGCTCCCGCTGACTCACTGGGAAAACACATTGAACGGAATCCCTTATTAATAGAAGAGGGAAATCCCTCCAGGCACACTAATCGGATCCATGGAGACTCACATAAATTCCAGTCACTAAACAAACAGCTTCACTTAACCCCCTTCAATCCAACACTTCTTATCCCCAACGTAGAACAGTTACAGCCTCGATGGGGTGTTGAGGGTCAGGGAGGGATGGAAAGTTGGAAATAATGTAGGGTCAATATTAATTCGATACAGCAGAGATCACTCTGCGAGGGTTAATTTTGAGACGACGAGAATACAAAAGCAGGGGTGTACTGCTGAGGGTTTATAAGACACTGGTCTGACCGCATTCAGAATATTGTCAGCAATTTTGGTCCCCGTATCTAAGGACGGATGTGCTGGCCTTGGAGAGGGTTCAGAGCAGGTTCACAAGAATGATCCAGGGAATGAAAGACTTGACGCATGAGGAGCGTCTGAGGACTGGGGGTCCATACTCGATGCAGTTTGGAAGTATGAGGAAGGGGATCACATTGAAACTTACAGAATAATGAAAGGCCTGGATCGAGTGCACTTGGGGAAGATGTTTCCATTAGTTGGGGAGACTTGGACCCGAGGGCACAGACTCAGAGGAAAGGGACGGCCCTTTAGAAATGTGATGTGGAGATGGCGGTGTTGGACTGGGGTGTGCGCAGTAAGAAGTCTCACAACACCAGTTTCCCACTCACCTGATGAAGGAGCAGCGTTCCGAAAGCTCGTGATTCCAAATAAAGCTGTGGGACTTTAACCTGCTGTTGTGAGACTTCTTACTTCAGAACTGAGACGAGGAGGAATTTCTTCAGCCAGAGGGTGGTGAATCTGTGGAATTCATTGCCACACAAGGCTGTGGAGGCCAGATCATTGAATGTATTTAAAAAAGAGATAAATAGGTTCTTGACTGGTACAGCGATCAAGGGTTACAGGGAGAAAGCAGGAGAATGGGTTTGAGAAACTTATCAGCCAGAATTGAATGGTGGAGCCGGCTCGACGGGCCCAAAGGCCTCATTCTGCTCTTATATCTTATTGTCTTATGGGTATCATGGTCGTGGTTTTTAGATGAAGTTAACGTCAATCAGGGTTGATATACTCTGCTTAATTCAGGTTGTAGCTGATCTTATGTACAGCTCATGGACAGAACAATCTTAGTATAGGACTTCACACGGATCAATCTCTCAGCATTACGTACAGTACAGTCTTAGCTCTAGTCATCAGATAGAACTATCTCTCAGTGTTATGTACAGTACAATCTGAGGCTTCAGATCGAACTATCTCTCAGTGTTATGTACACTACAATCTGACGCTTCAGATCGAACTATCTCTCAGTGTTACGTACAGTACAATCTGAGGCTTCAGAAGAACTATCTCTCAGTGTTATGTACAGTACAATCTGATGCTTCAGAAGAACTTTGTCTCACTGCTATGCACAGTACAATCTTTGGCTTCAGATAGAACTATCTCTCAGTGTTATGTACAGTACAATCTGAGGCTTCAGATAGAACTATCTCTCAGTGTTATGTATTTTATTATTAAATTTATCATTTTATTGCCCAGAACTGATGAGTCCCTTCTGCTGGATGAACATGGAATACCGAGGGGGGGTGTTTATTTGGGGTGGGGGTGAGGGTAGGGCGTGTGGGGCTGTCCCATACGGGGCACCGTCTGCGCCTTTAAAATAAAATCCAAAGTTACAAGAGTTTTCTCCCCCTCCTAATGTTTTCATTGTAACTATGATCTGATGTCAGGGATTGAAATCAGTTTGTCAGATGGTCGCAGGCACAGCACAATTCTCCAGTAGAATAGGCCTTCTGGACATTCGCCGGGTAAACCCTTAACTATCAGGGGCGCAACAAGTACGATAATACCCAGCCACCCCCCCTTCCCATTGCCAGACAGCACCTCCCTACACCGCCCTCCAGCCCATGCTCCAATCCATTACTAATTAAAACTCTGTCTCCTCAAATTTTCCATGTCCCAGCATCCACCGCACTCCGAGGTAATGAATTCCACAGATTCACCACCCATTGAGAGAAGTAATTTCTCCCCATGTCTGTTTTAAATCTGCTGCCCCTTTCCCGTAAGATGCCCTACATTGTTCTACACTGTGATTCTCAATAGGCTGCTTTATACCACTCCAACTACAGTGGCACAGTGGTTAGCACTGCTGCAGAAAGGCACTTCGAGGGGGATCTGTATACTGAGGTAATATGGGCTGAAGTTAGAAATAGGAAAGGAGCGGTCACGTTGTTAGGAGTTTTCTATAGGCCCCCAAATAGTAATAGAGATGTGGAGGAAGAAATTGCTAAGCAGATTATGGATAGGTGTGGGGGTCACAGGGTCGTTGTCATGGGGGACTTTAACTTTCCAAATATTGATTGGAACCTTTGTATGTCGAATAGTTCAGATGGGGCAGTTTTTGTGCAGTGTGTGCAGGAGGGTTTCCTGACACAATATGTGGATAGGCCGACAAGAGGTGAGGCCACATTGGATTTGGTAGTGGATACACACAGGGACACAGAGAGATAGCATCTCAGATACACACAGGGACAGAGAGAGAGAATCACAGATACACACAGGGACACAGAGAGAGAACCACAGATACACACAGGGACACACAGAGAGAATCACAGACACACACAGGGACACACAGAGAGAATCACAGATACACATAGGGACACAGAGAGAGAATCACAGATACACACAGGAACACAGATAGAGAATCACAGATCCACAATGGAACACAGAGAGAGAATCACAGATACACACAGGGACACATAGAGAGAGAATCACAGATCCACAATGGAACACAGAGAGAGAATCACAGATACACACAGGGACACAGAGAGAGAGAATCATAGATACACACAGGGACAGAAACAAGAATCACATATTTACAAAGGAACAATGCTTGGGTATTATATTTACACACAGAGTAATGACGTGTGGCAGAATCACAGACTGAGAATCACAGACTGCCGTGCATATCACCAACAAGATCCACTGCAGGAACTCACCAAGACTCCTTCAACAGCACCTTCCTAACCAGTAAACACTATTCCTAGACAGAGCAGAAACTGAGAACATCACCATCAGCAACATCACCTCCAATACACACACCATGCTGACTTGGAACGCTATCACTGTTCCATTGCTGTCACTGAGTCAAATCCAGACACTTCCTCCCCAACACCCAATGGACTGCAGCAATGTCAAAAAGCAGCTCACCATCACATTCTCAAGAGCAACATGTCATGGTTCACTCCTGCTGGCCTTGCAATTCCGGAGGGAGCTACTGGATTTGACTCAGCGACAGTGAAGCAATGACTACATCGATTCCAAGTCAGGATGGTGTGTGACTCGGAGATGAACTTTCAGGTGGTGATTTTGTAATCTATCCAATGTCCTTGTCCTTCCGGGTTACTCATTGGAGGTGTGTAAGGAGCCGTCACAGGAGGGAAAATGCTCCTTCACTGAAAGAACACTCAGTTGGAAAACTGCACAGAGGTGGACAGAGTGAATGCTTCAGGTGATATCCGAGAGATGCACTAAGTTATATTTGTTTTCAAAGATACTATACATGGACAGAGAGATGGGAAATTAAATAGAGAAACACACAAGAACACACAGTCACAGGAACACACAGGGACACAGAGAGAGAATCACAGACACACACAGGGACACAGAGAGAGAATCACAGACACACACAGGGACACAGAGAGAGAATCACCGATACACACAGGGACACAGAGAGAGAATCACAGACACACACAGGGACACAGAGAGAGAATCACAGACACACACAGGGACACAGAGAGAGAATCACCGATACACACAGGGACACAGAGAGAGAATCACAGATACACACAGGGACACAGAGAGAGAATCACAGATACACACTGGGGCATAGGGAGAATCGGAGGCAAACAAAGTGATTGTGAAATAGAATCACAATTAAACACAGATATTGTGAAAGATTAGCATGAATAGACACCACAACAGAAATGTTCACCCATACATACTGAGACATTGAAATAGACCTTCAGAGGGACACAGATTGGGATTTCCACAGTGCTTTGGAAGAGTTTCAGAATTCATGTGTTTTGCCCTTTATATAGTGATAGCAGTTTTGCCTTGAGTATTATTTCTGGCATTTGATCAATAAACATCTGTAAGAGATAATTGACAAGAAATTAGCAGGGGGGGTAGTAGGGTAAATATGTGGGGTTATGGGGATAGGGCCTGGGTGGGAATGTGGTCAGTGCGGACTTGATGGGCCAAATAACGTCTTTCTGCACTGCAGGGATTCTATGAATACTATGGAATACAGAGTACTGGGCTAACGGTAAGATACTTGGTAGTGTGGATGAACAGAGGGATCTGGGTGTCCATGTGCATAGATCCCTGAAAGTTGGCACCCAGGTTGATAGGGTTGTTAAGAAGGCGGACGGTGTGTTAGCTTTTATTGGTAGAGGGATTGAGTTTCGGAGCCAGGAGGTCATGCTGCAACTGTACAAAACTCTGGTGCGGCCGCATTTGGTGTATTGCGTACAGTTCCGGTCGCCATATTATAGGAAAGATGTGGAAGTGTTGGAAAGGGTGCAGAGGACATTTCCCAGGATGTTGCCTGGTATGGGGGGAAAATCGTATGAGGAAAGGCTGAGGGGCTTGAGGTTGTTTTCGTTAGAGAGAAGGAGGTTAAGAGGTGACTTAATAGAGGCATACAAGATGATCAGAGGATTAGATAGGGTGGACAGTGGGAGCCTTTTTCCTTGGATGGTGATGGCTAGCACGAGGGGACATAGCTTTCAATTGAGGGGTGAGAGATACAGGACAGATGTTAGAGGTAGGTTCTTTACTTAGAGAGTACTAAGGGCGTGGAATGCCCTGCCTGCAGCAGTGGTGGACTCGTCAACGTTGAGAGCGTTCAAGTGGTTATTGGATAAACATATGGATGATATTGGAATAGTGTAGATTAGAGGGGCTTTAGATTGGTACCACTGGTCGGCGCAACATCGAGGGCCGAATGGCCTGTACTGCGCTGTAATATTCTATGTTCTATGATTCTATGAAAGTGCTTATAAGACTATTCTGACCAACTGGAATTTGTATAAGACTGTTGATAGAATCCTGACAGTGCAGAAGGAGGCCATTCGGCCCATGGAGTCTGCACGACAACAATCCCACCTGGACACTATCCCCGCAACTCCATGCATTTACCCGACTGATTCCCCTGACACTAACCGGCAATTAACCATGGCCAATCCACCTAACCTACACATCTTTGGAGTGTGGGAGGAAACCGCAGCACCTGGAGGAATTCCACACGGACATGGGAAAAACATGCAGACTCTGCACAGACAGTGTCCCAAGCCGGGAATTGAAACCAGGTCTCTCGCAACAGTGCTGCCCACTGTGCCTGCCCCCGGTGTAACTGTGTAGCTGTATTCTTCAGAGTCTCAGCTTTCTGTTCCCCTTTTCACTGAATTCTTACTTACGTCCAAAAGGTTAAAATTAAATTATTTCCACGCTGTTTTTGTATAAAAGATAATGGAAAAGTCGACACAGATTCCAGCCTTCATCCCAACAGGTCTGGCTGAAAACCAAGGTGACGCGATGTTTCTGTTATACAGCGTCTTAGCCAAAGGCTGCTCAAAGAACTGATTAACGTTTTACGCACTCCACCTCACGTCGGCCTCCTCAGCCTTGGATGGAATGTTACACACATGCAGCAGAAAGATAATGGGGTTCACCCTGTCAATTCTGAGAATTTACAGTCTCTGTACTCTGGCCCTTTACCAAATAAACCTGTTGGACTTTAACCTGGTGTTGTGAGACTTCTTACTGCCTTTACTGGAGCCATTCACTGAGTTCTCCACAGTCTCTGTACTCTGTACTCTGGCCCTTTACTGGACCCACTCACTGAGTTCTCCACAGTCTCTGTACTCTGTACTCTGGCCCTTTACTGGACCCATTCACTGAGTTCTCCACAGTCTCTGTACTCTGTACTCTGGCCCTTTACTGGACCCATTCACTGAGTTCTCCACAGTCTCTGTACTCTGTACTCTGGCCCTTTACTGGACCCATTCACTGAGTTCTCCACAGTCTCTGTACTCTGTACTCTGGCCCTTTACTGGACCCATTCACTGAGTTCTCCACAGTCTCTGTACTCTGGCCCTTTACTGGACCCATTCACTGAGTTCTCCACAGTCTCTGTACTCTGTACTCTGGCCCGTTACTGGATCCATTCACTGAGTTCTCCACAGTCTCTGTACTCTGTACTCTGGCTCTTTACTGGACCCATTCACTGAGTTCTCCACAGTCTCTGTACTCTGTACTCTGGCCCTTTACTGGACCCATTCACTGAGTTCTCCACAGTCTCTGTACTCTGTACTCTTGCCCTTTACTGGTCCCATTCACTGAGTTCTCCACAGTATCTGTACACTGGCCCTTTACTGGAGCCATTCACTGAGTTCCCCACAGTCTCTGTACTCTGGCCCTTTACTGGACCCACTCACTGAGTTCTCCACAGTCTCTGTACTCTGTACTCTGGCCCTTTACTGGACCCTTTCACTGAGTTCTCCACAGTCTCTGTACTCTTTACTCTGGCCCTTTACTGGACCCATTCACTGAGTTCTCCACAGTCTCTGTACACTGTACTCTGGCCCTTTACTGGAGCCATTCACTGAGTTCGACACAGTCTCTGTACTCTGTACTCTGGCCCTTTACTGGAGCCATTCACTGAGTTCCCCACATTCTCTGTACTCTGGCCCTTTACTGGACCCATTCACTGAGTTCTCCACAGTCTCTGTACTCTGTACTCTGGCCCTTTACTGGACCCATTCACTGAGTTAGAACATAGAACAGTACAGCACAGAACAGGCCCTTCGGCCCACGATGTTGTGCCGAGCTTTATCTGAAACCAAGATCAAGCTATCCCACTCCCTATCATCCTGGTGTGCTCCATGTGCCTATCCAATAACCGCTTAAATGTTTCTAAAGTGTCTGACTCCACTATCACTGCAGGCAGTCCATTCCACACCCCAACCACTCTCTGCGTAAAGAACCTACCTCTGATATCCGTCCTGTATCTCCCACCACGAACCCTATAGTTATGCCCCCTTGTAATAGCTCCATCCACCCGAGGAAATAGTCTTTGAACGTTCACTCTATCTATCCCCTTCATCATTTTATACACCTCTATTAAGTCTCCCCTCAGCCTCCTCCGCTCCAGAGAGAACAGCCCTAGCTCCCTCAACCTTTCCTCATATGACCTACCCTCCAAACCAGGCAGAATCCTGGTAAATCTCCTCTGCACTCCTTCCAGCGCTTCCACATCCTTCCTATAGTGAGGTGACCAGAACTGCACACAATATTCCAAATGTGGTCTCACCAAGGTCCTGTACAGTTGCAGCATAACCCCACGGCTCTTAAACTCCAACCCCCTGTTAATAAAAGCTAACACACTATAGGCCTTCTTCACAGCTCTATCCACTTGACTGGCAACCTTTAGAGATCTGTGGATATGGACCCCAAGATCTCTCTGTTCCTCCACAGTCTTCAGAACCCTACCTTTGACCCTGTAATCCACATTTAAATTTGTCCTACCAAAATGAATCACCTCACATTTATCAGGGTTAAACTCCATTTGCCATTTTTCAGCCCAGCTTTGCATCCTATCTATGTCTCTTTGCAGCCTACAACAGCCCTCCACCTCATCCACTACTCCACCAATCTTGGTGTCATCAGCAAATTTACTGATCCACCCTTCAGCCCCCTCCTCTAAGTCATTAATAAAAATCACAAAGAGCAGAGGACCAAGCACTGATCCCTGCGGCACACCGCTAGCAACCTGCCTCCAATCCGAAAATTTTCCATCGACCACCACCCTCTGTCTTCGGTCAGACAGCCAGTTACCTATCCAATCGGCCAACTTCCCCTCTATCCCACACCTCCTCACTTTCATCATAAGCCGACCATGGGGGACCTTATCAAACGCCTTACTAAAATCCATGTATATGACATCAACTGCCCTACCTTCATCAACACACTTAGTTACCTCCTCAAAAAATTCTATCAAATTTGTGAGGCACGACTTGCCCTTCACGAATCCGTGTTGACTATCTCGGATTAATCCGCATCTTTCTAAATGGTCGTAAATCCCATCCCTAAGGACCCTTTCCATCAATTTACCAACCACCGAAGTAAGACTAACCGGTCTATAATTACCAGGGTCATTTCTATTCCCTTTCTTAAACAGAGGAACAACATTCGCCATTCTCCAGTCCTCTGGCACCATCCCCGTGGACAGCGAGGACCCAAAGATCAACGCCAAAGGCTCTGCAATCTCATCCCTTGCCTCCCAAAGAATCCTAGGATACATTTCATCAGGCCCAGGTGACTTATCGACCTTCAGTTTATTCAAAACTGCCAAGACATCCTCCATCCGAACATCTATTTCCTCCAGCCTATTAGCCTGTAACACCTTCTCTTCCTCAAAAACATGGCCCCTCTCCTTGGTGAACACTGAAGAAAAGTATTCATTCATCACCTCGCCTATCTCTACTGACTCCATACACAAGTTCCCACTACTGTCCTTGACCGGCCCTAACCTCACCCTGGTCATTCTTTTATTCCTCACATAAGAGTAAAAAGCTTTGGGGTTTTCCTTGATCCGACCCGCCAAGGACTTCTCATGTCCCCTCCTAGCTCTCCTAAGCCCCTTTTTCAGCTCATTCCTTGCTAACTTGTAACCCTCAATCAAGCCATCTGAACCTTGTTTCCTCATCCCTACATAAGCTTCCCTCTTCCTTTTCACAAGACATTCCACCTCTTTTGTGAACCATGGTTCCCTCACTCGGCCATTTCCTCCCTGCCTGACAGGAACATACCTATCAAGGACATCCAGTATTTGTTCCTTGAAAAAATTCCACTTTTCATTAGTTCCTTTCTCTGACAGTTTCTGTTCCCAACTTATGCCCCCTAATTCTTGCCTAATCGCATCATAATTACCCCTCCCCCAATTGTAAACCTTGCCCTGCCGTACGGCCCTATCCCTCTCCATTGCAATAACAAAAGACACCGAATTGTGGTCACTATCTCCAAATTGCTCTCCCACAACCAAATCTAACACTTGGCCCGGTTCATTTCCCAGTACCAAATCCAATGTGGCCTCACCTCTAGTCGGCCCATCCACATATTGTGTCAGAGTCTGGGAACAATGGAAGGGATGATCCAATAATGGATGAGAATCTGAGAACAATACACTGTAGTCTTCCAATAATAGATGACAATGTGGGAACAATGGAACGGGCTCTTCCTATAAAGGATCAGAATCTGAGAGCAACAGACTGCAATGTTCCAATACTGGATCATAATCTGAGAACAATAGACTGTAATGTTCCAATACTGGATCAGAATCTGAGAAAAGTGGACCGGGATATTACAATGATGGATCATAATCTGAGATCCATTGACTCATGTCCCAATCCAGGATCAGAATCTGAGAACAATAGACTGAAATGTTCGAATGCTGGATGGGACTCTGGGAACAATACGCTGTAATTGTTTCGGACTCTGAGAAAAAAACACACTGGAAATTTCCAATAATGGATAAGTTTCTGTGAACAATAGATTGTAATGTTTCAATGCTGGATCAGAATCTGAGAACAATACACTGCAAAGTTTGAATACTGGATCGGACTCTGAGAACAATAGGTGTAATGTTCCAATCCTGGTTCAGAATCTGAGAAAAATAGACTGCAATTATCCAATAATGGATCAGATTTTGAGAACAATAGACGGTCATGTTCCAATACTGGGTCAGAATCGGAGAACATTAGACTGTAATGTTCAAATGCTGGTTCAAAGTCTGGGAACAATGGAAAGAGATTTTCCAATAATGGATGAGTATCTGAGAACAACACACACTAATGTTCCAATAATGGATGACCATGTGGGAACAATGGACGGGGATGCTCTAATAATGGATCGGAATCTGAGAAAAAGAGACTGCAATTTTCCAATAATGGATCAGAATCCGAGAACAATAGTCCATCATGTTCCAATAATGGATGGCAATGTCGGGAAAATGGACCGGGATGTTCTAATAAAGGATCAGATTCTGAGAACAATGAACTGCAATGTTCCAATAATGGAGCAGAATCTGAGAACAATAGACTGTAATGTTCCAGCACTGGATCAGAATCTGGGAACAATGGAGCGGAATGTTACAGTACTGGACCAGAATCTGAGAACAATAGATTGTAATGTCCCAATACTGGATCAGAATCTGAGAACAATAGACTGCAATGTTTCAATACTGGATCAGATTCTGAGAGCAATAGACTGTAAAGTTCCAATACTGGTTCAGAATCTGAGAACAATCGACTGTAATGTTCCAAGAAAGGATTATAATCTGAGAACAATGGAATGCAATGTTCCAATACTGGATCGGAATTTGAGAACAACAGATTGTAATGTTCCAATCATTGATCAGAAACTGAGAACAATAGACTGCAATGATCCAATACTGGATCAGAAACTGAGAACAATAGACTGTAATGTTCCAATACTGGATCATAATCTGAGAACAATACACAGGGATGCTCCAATACTGGATCAGAATCTGAGAACAATTGACTGTAATGTTCCAATAAAGGATCATAATCTGAGAACAATAGACTGTAATGTTTCAATACTGGATCAGAATCTGAGAACAATTGACTGTAATGTTCCAATAAAGGATCATAATCTGAGAACAATAGACTGTAATGTTTCAATACTGGATCAGAATCTGAGAACAATAGACTGTAATGTTTCAATACTGGATCAGAATCTGAGAACAATGGACGGGGATATTACAGTGATGGGTCAGAATCTCAGATCAATAGACTGTAATGTTCCAATACTGGATCGGAATCTGAGAACAATAGACTGCAATGTTCCAATACTGGATCAGAATGTGGGAACAATGGTACGGGTTGTTCCTACAATGGATCAGAATCTGAGAAAGATAGACTGCAATGTTCCAAAAAAGGATCATAATCTGAGAACAACAGACTGCAATGTTAGAATAATTGAACAGATTCCGAAAACAATCGACTGCAGTGTTCCAACACTGGATCAGAATCTGAGAACAAGAGACTGTAATGTTCCAATAAAGGATCAGAATTTGAGAACAACACTGTAATGTTCCAAACATTGATCAGAATCTGAACAATAGACTGCAATGTTCCAATACTGGATAATAATCTGAGAACAATACACTGTAATGTTACAAAACTGGTTCAGAATCAGAGAACAACACACTGTAATGTTCCAATACTGAATCAGATACTGAGAACAGTGGACCGGGAGATTACAATGATGGGTTAGAATCTGAGATCAATAGACAGTCATGTTCCAATACTGGAGCAGAATCTGAGAACAAGAGACCACAATGTTAGAATAATTGAACAGAATCTGAGAACAATAGACTACAATGTTCCAATAATGCATCAGAATCTGAGACAAATAGACTGCTAAGTTCCAATACTGGATCAGAATCTGAGAACAACAGACTGTGATGTTCCAATCGTTGATCAGAATCTGAACAATAGACTGTAATGTTCCAATACTGGGTCAGAATCTGAGAACAATGGGGCGGGATATTACAATGATGGATCAGAATCTGAGATCAATAGGCCGTAATGTTCCAATACTGGAGCAGAGTCTGAGAACAATAGACTGCAATGATCCAATACTGGATCAGAAACTGAGAACAATAGACTGTAATGTTCCAGCACTGGATCAGAATCTGGGAACAATAGAGCGGAATGTTACAGTACTGGACCAGAATCTGAGAACAATAGATTGTAATGTCCCAATACTGGATCAGAATCTGAGAACAATAGACTGCAATGATCCAATACTGGTTCAGAATTTGAGAGCAATAGACTGTAAAGTTTCAATACTGGTTCAGAATTTGAGAGCAATAGACTGTAAAGTTCCAATACTGGTTCAGAATCTGAGAACAATAGACTGTAATGTTCCAAGAAAGGATTATTATCTGAGAACAATGGAATGCAATGTTCCAATACTGGATCAGAATTTGAGAACAACAGATTGTAATGTTGCAATCATTGATCAGAAACTGAGAACAATAAACTGCAATGATCCAAGACTGGATCATAATCTGAGAACAATAGACAGGGATGCTCCAATACTGGATCAGAATCTGAGAACAATTGACTGTAATGTTCCAATAAAGGATCTTAATCTGAGAACAATAGACTGTAATGTTCCAATACTGGATCAGAATCTGAGAACAATGGACGGGGATATTACAATGATGGGTCAGAATCTCAGATCAATAGACTGTAATGTTCCATTACTGGATCAGAATCTGAGAACAATAGACCACAATGTGAGAATAATTGCACAGAATCTGAGAACAAGAGACTGCAATGTTCCAATAATGGATCAGAATCTGAGATCAGTGGACTGGGATATTACAACGATGGATCAGAATCTGTGATCAATAGACAGTCATGTTCCAATACTGGAGCAGAATCTGAGAAAAAAAGACTGTAATGTTCCAATAAACGATCAGAATTTGAGAACAACAGACTGTGATATTCCAATCGTTGATCAGAATCTGAACAATAGACTGTAATGTTCCAATACTGGATCAGAATCTGAGAACAATAGACCACAATGTGAGAATAATTGCAAGAATCTGAGAACAAGAGAGTGCAATGTTCCAATAATGGATCAGAATCTGAGAAATATAAACTGTAATGTACCAATAATGGATCAGAATCTGAGAACAATAGACTGCAAAGTTTCAATACTGCATCAGAATCTGAGAAAAAGAGACTGCTAAGTTCCAATACTGGATCAGAATGTGGGAACAATAGATTGTAATGTCCCAATACTGGATCAGAATCTGAGAACAATAGACTGCAATGTTTCAATACTGGATCAGATTCTGAGAGCAATAGACTGTAAAGTTCCAATACTGGTTCAATGACTCTGCCGCCACTAGTCTCCAGGGAAGAGAATTCCACTCACCAGCCACCATCTAAAAAATAAATTTCTCCTCATCTCAGTCTTAAGGGACTGACAATTACATTTTAAAATCTGTCCCCTTGTTCTGGTTTCTCTTACAAGAAGAAACAGCCTCTCAGCAACCACCCTGTCTCATCCCCTCAACGCGGTAACCTTTTAATCTTCTGAACTTTCATAGATATTGCTCCAATCTGCTCAAATTTTCCTCGTAAAATAAACCTCTCCATCCCAGGAATCAGCTGAGTGAACTTTCTCTGAACTGGTTCCAGTACAATTCTATCCTTTTTTAAGTAAAGAGCTCAACATTATACACATTTCTCCAGTTGTGATCTAATGAAGGTCGTGTAAAGCTGCAGCAAAACCTTCTTACTCTTACCTTCCATTCCTATTGCAGTAAGAATGTTAAGAAACAGGAGCAGGAGTCATCCATTCTGTCCTTCAAATCCACTCCATCATTCAATGTGACCATGGCTGATCCTCGGCTTCAACACCATTTCCAGCATTATCCCTGCATTCCTTGATTCACCAGCATTCTAATGGGAAACAAATACCCCTCATCTCAGCCTAAATAACTGCCCCTTATTCTCAGACTGTGTCCCAGGTTTCAGACCCTCCAGCAAGGGGAAACATCCTTTCTGCATCTGGCCTATTGAACCCCATAAATTAGTGTAGGTTTGAATAAGTTCAGCGATCATTCTTCTAAAGGCCTGAGAATAAAGTGTTTTTGTTCCTCATAGTACAACCCATCTGTCCCTGGACCTATTTTAGTGAACCTTCTTTACATGCCAAGTACATCTTTGCTTCAGCCAGGAGACCAAACCTGTACACAATACTCCAGGTTGGTCTCAGCAAGGCTGCATATAATTGCAGGAAGACATCTTTTTCCTCCACTCAAATCCTCTTAGAATAATGGCTAACATACCATGTGTTATCTTAACTGCTCTCATCTTCGCTTTCAGTGCCTCATCAACAAGGACATCAAAATATCTTGAAGTTGTCTTAATGTCTGTTTTTCCTACAAAATTAGATAACCTCACATTTTTCCACCTTGGCGTCCAGCTGGCAAACCTTTGGCCGCTCCCTGAGCCTCTCCACATCCCCTTGAAACATCTTTGCATCCTCCTCACAATTCAGATTTTCACCGAGTTTTCCAGTTTTTGCAAATTTGGAAATATTATATTTGATCCCCACATCCATATCATTGATATAGATTCTGAATAGCTGAGACCCCAACACTGATCCCTGCCGTACTCCACTAGTTAGAGGCTGTCAACCCAAAAGAACCCATTTATTCCAACTCCTTGTTTCTGTCCACTCAATCCACATTGGAGAGCTGGTGCAGACACGATGGGCCAAATGGCCTCCTCCTGCACCAACACTATTCTGTGAAATCTTAGAAAACAGGGAAATGCTGGAATTAAACTCAGCAGGTTCGGCAGCATCTGTGCAGAGAGAGAGAGAAACAGAGTTAACATTTCAGCTCTGTGACCTTTCCTGTGAACTGGGGAAAGTTAGAAATGTAACAGGTTTGGAGAAAGCGGCGGGTGGGACAAGGACGAAAGGAAGGTCTGTGAGAGGGTGGAAGACAGGAGAGATTGAATGAGAGAAAATTGAACCCCCCCCCCCCCAGAGCCAAACTCCCTCAGAGGCTCCCACACTGCATTCCAACAAACTGAACTGGATTGGACTGAATGGGAAGTCATGGGAATGTAACCCTCACTGACTTCATGGATCAAGTACATTTCTGGATGGAAATTAGCTGCATAGACTCCAGCCTGGTTGTTGGTGTGAAACAGGAGCTGATGTCTATCTGTGTGTGTGTGTGTGTGTGTGTGAGTTCCTGCCTGCAGCTCCCAGAGAGTTTAAAATCCTGCATCTGTCTCTCTGCAGAGCTGCTGGTTAAAGACACATTTACAGCATTTATCAGACAGAAACTTCACTCTCATTCTCTCCCTCCCCTCCCCCAGCCAGTGCTTCTGTTAAAAAAAGGCTAAACGCTTTATTTTGCAGCTCTGATCAGTGGTGAATCATTAACCATGAAGCACAGGGCACACACACACACTCACACACCCGGACACACAGCATTGTAAATCAGAAGTGGGATTTGTAAACGCAGCAACAAAGAACTTTGCAAGATATTGTTTCAGTTCAGGCAACTTAAGGAAAAGTGAACTTTGCAAGAATCAGCAAAGGGTGCAAACCTGTAGCGGATGGAGTCCTGGATGAACAAGTTGTACAATCCACATTCAGACCTGGCCTCTCTCTCTCTCTCTCCCTGGCAGTGCAGGGCTGCTGGTTCATTTAAATCCATCTTCTCTCAGCTCCCAGTGCTGGTGATGTGAAGCTGGGAGTGGGGGGGGAGGGAGAGCCTTGGGATGAACCATTTGCCTGGTGCTCACTAACCCACACCCCCCCCCCCCCCCACACACTCAGAGACAGATTGGTGTTGGACTGGGCCAGGTAGGAGGAGGTGTGTTCAGGTGAGGTGTAGGAGCTGTGGTTGGATGAGGATTGATTGGGGAGGTGTGGGACTCAGTGAGGTTATAAAAAGGCTGGCGATGCATTGTCCAGTCTCTCTCTCCACGTGGGTTGGTAAGTATCAGGTAAGCTGTGTCTTTGTGAGTGAGTGAGTCAGTGAGTGCTTGCATGGAGTTCCAGCTCTGATATTTTAACCCCCCCTTTCCCAGCACAAAGCCCCTGTTCCTGGATCTCTCTCCCCACCATGGGAGAGGGGATGGAAGGAGTTGGAGAGATCACCGAGGGAAAACATGTGCGATGGTGAGTATGAACCTCTTCACTTTCTGTCTGCACCTTTCCCGCCTCAGCCCTGCTTTTCTCTCTGTTTGCAGCCTCCTCTCAATCTCCCTCTCCATCTTTCTCTCTCTCAACCTTTCTCTCTCTCAATCTCTCTCCCTCTCAATCTCTCTCCCTCTCAATCTCTCTCCCTCTCCATCTTTCTCTCTCTCAATCTCTCTCTCTCAATCTCTCTCCCTCTCAATCTCTCTCCCTCTCAATCTCTCTCCCTCTCAATCTCTCTCCCTCTCAATCTCTCTCCCGCTCAATCTCTCTCCCTCTCAATCTCTCTCTCTCTCAATCTCTCTCTCTCTCAATCTCTCTCTCTCTCAATCTGTCTCCCTCTCAATCTCTCTCCCTCTCAATCTCTCTCCCTCTCAATCTCTCTCTCTCTCAATCTCTCTCCCTCTCAATCTCTCTCCCTCTCAATCTCTCTCCCTCTCAATCTCTCTCTCTCTCAATCTCTCTCCCTCTCAATCTCTCTCCCTCTCAATCTCTCTCTCTCTCAATCTCTCCCTCTCAATCTCTCTCCCTCTCAATCTCTCTCCCTCTCAATCTCTCTCCCTCTCAATCTCTCTCCCTCTCAATCTCTCTCCCTCTCAATCTCTCTCCCTCTCAATCTCTCTCTCCCTCTCAATCTCTCTCTCCCTCTCAATCTCTCTCTCCCTCTCAATCTCCCCCCCCGGCTGTTTGCCCCCCCCCCGGCTGTTTGCCCCCCCCCCCCGGCTGTTTGCCCCCCCCCCGGCTGTTTGCCCCCCCGCCCGGCTGTTTGCCCCCCCCCCGGCTGTTTGCCCCCCCGCCCGGCTGTTTGCCCCCCCCCCCCCGGCTGTTTGCCCCCCCCCCCGGCTGTTTGCCCCCCCCCCCGGCTGTTTGCCCCCCCCCCCGGCTGTTTGCCCCCCCCCCCCGGCTGTTTGCCCCCCCCCCCCGGCTGTTTGCCCCCCCCCCCCGGCTGTTTGCCCCCCCCCCGGCTGTTTGCCCCCCCCCCCCCGGCTGTTTGCCCCCCCCCCGGCTGTTTGCCCCCCCCCCGGCTGTTTGCCCCCCCCCCCCCGGCTGTTTGCCCCCCCCCCGGCTGTTTGCCCCCCCCCCCCGGCTGTTTGCCCCCCCCCCCCCCGGCTGTTTGCCCCCCCCCCCGGCTGTTTGCCCCCCCCGGCTGTTTGCCCCCCCCCCCGGCTGTTTGCCCCCCCCCCGGCTGTTTGCCCCCCCCCCCGGCTGTTTGCCCCCCCCCCGGCTGTTTGCCCCCCCCCCCCGGCTGTTTGCCCCCCCCCCGGCTGTTTGCCCCCCCCCCCCGGCTGTTTGCCCCCCCCCCCGGCTGTTTGCCCCCCCCCCCCGGCTGTTTGCCCCCCCCCCGGCTGTTTGCCCCCCCCCCCCCGAGTTTGCCCCCCCCCCCGAGTTTGCCCCCCCCCCCGAGTTTGCCCCCCCCCCCGAGTTTGCCCCCCCCCCGAGTTTGCCCCCCCCCGAGTTTGCCCCCCCCCCCCGAGTTTGCCCCCCCCCCCCGAGTTTGCCCCCCCCCCCCGAGTTTGCCCCCCCAAGCTGAATCTCCCCCCCCTCCCCCTTACTGCCAATGCCCTATGGATTCCTCTCTCAGCTCAATCCCCCCCAAACCCCTCTCCTGAACCCACTCCCAATCCTTTTAAACCCCCCGCCCTCAGTCTCTCACCCCCAAATTCCCCTCCCCCTCCCCCCCAAATTCCCCTCCCCCTCCCCCCCCGCCTCCAGCTTCCCCCCCAAACCCCTCCTTAAATCCCCACTCCAGAAACCCCAATCTTCTTCAATCCCACTCTAATCACCCCCCCCCCCCCACTGCTCAGTCTCTCTCAGGCTCCCACCGCCAAAGCCCTCTGAGCCCATGCTCCCAAGAGTCCCTCTGAGCCCCTCCCAATCCTTCTAAACCCCCCGCCCTCAATCTCCCCTAATTCCCCTAAAAACCCCTCTTTCCCCCGCCTGATTCCCTGTCCCTCTGCCCCATCTCCTTTAATCCGACTCTAAGCAGCCCCCCCCCTCACCATCTCTGAGACCCACCGCCAACCTGACTCCACCCCCTGAATCCTCCAAGGTCCTGACCCAATTCCTCACCCCCCCCTCCCAAAGGCTCCCTCTGCCCCCCCTGCCAAACCCAAGCCCCCCTGACGCCTGCACCCAATCCTTCCTAAGTCCTCCCTGCTCCCGAATCCCTCTGAGTCACCGCCCCCCCCCGAATCCCTCTACACGCCCCAATTGTAACCCTTCCCCACCCTAAATCCCTCTCAGAATTCCCCCCTCCTGAATGCCTATAAATCCACCCCACCCTCAATCCCTCACATGTCTTCCACTCAGCCCCCCCCCCCCGCCGCCGCCGCCGCCTCCTCCACTGGCAAAGTTCCCCAGGCTGAATGTCCCTCTATGCTCCCCCTCCCCCGCCCCCCCAGCCCTGGCAAACTTCCACTCCCACCCTGTGAACAGCCCCTGGGCTGACGGAACCCCCCCCCCCTTTATAATTCCTGTTCCCCCCCGTCAATCCCCCTCCACCCCGTTATAAGCAGCTCTGGGTCGAGTTGGATGTGGAAACTCTGCCCATTTCAAACATTAACGTTCAAATGACTAATTTAATTCCCCTGACACTGAGCAGCCTGTGTTATAATATCCCCCACCCCCATCCTGTACAACAGACCCCCTGTCTGATTCCCCCTCCCCCCCGACCCTCTTCCCCCATTGTCCCCTTTCTCTGATAACCCCTGACTCTGGACAGCCTGTGTTATAATATTCCCCCCTCTTGTACAACAGACCTCCTTCCCTCTCTGAATAACAACTCCTGGCTCTGAACAAGCAGCTGTGTTACACATTTCCCCCATTTCAGCAGTTTCTGCCCCCCCCCCTCCCCTCCCCTCCGCTGTGTTCCTGGCCCTTCGCTGCTTGTCAACAACAAACCCGTGATCTGGCCTGTCCGAGAGAGCAGAGAGGGAGATATGAGGCAGAGAAGCAGAGAGATATAGAGATGGAGTTAGAGAGAATGCTGCTGTAATTCAGACAGAGTGAGTCACAGAGGGAAGCAGAGATCAGATACAGAGAGAGATAAGAGGCAGAGAGATATAGAGATGGAGATAGAGAGAATGCTGCTGTAATTCAGACAGAATGATTCACAGAGAGAGGGAAGCAGAGAACAGATAGAGATATAGAGACAGAGGATGCTACTGTAATTCAAACAGACTGAGTCAGGGGGAGGCAGAGATAGAGAGAGGGGGAAGCAGAGAGAGATAGAGAGAGGCAAGCAGATAGCTAGAGAGGTAAGACAGAGAAGCAGAGTTAAAGTTCAAATTTTATTCGTCACAAGTAGGCTTACATTAACACTGCAATGAAGTTACTGTGAAAAGATGGCGATAGAGAGAATGCTGCTGTACTTCAGACAGAATGAGTCAGAGAGGGAGCAGAGATAGATAGAGCGAGAGAGATGGAGAGGAGGCTGCTGTGATTGAGATAAAATGATCCACAGAGAGGGAGAGATGTGCAGAGAGGCTGAGATACAAAGTGAGATGTCGAGATAAATAGAAAGTGGGGCTTTGGCAAGACAGTGACAAAGTTTCAGAGAGAGTGAAAGATAGAGAGAATGAGAGAAAAAGGGAAAGATGCTGCCATTGTGAGAGGCTGAGGTATAAAGGATGGGGAGAGACAGGGATTGGAAAGATGTGGAGAAACAGTTCTGAGGATGGGGGAGTTGCACAGACAGAGCTTCAGGGAGAGGGATTGAAATCTGTGGGATTACATTGGAGCAGGGATCACTGGGAATACCCCCTCCCCCTGACACACAGACCACTAACCCTCAGTGTAAAAGCCCCACCAGTCGATCTGTGAATAAAAATGAACGACAAAGACTTTTATTAACATTTTTCTCTCTGGTTATAGCTCTTGTCCGAGGATTCCTCACGGCAAAACTATTCGCTCTCTGCATCGCCAAAGTTTCCATAGGAATTCTCCTTGGAAGAGAGAAAGAGAAAATAAAGTGAAATTTGATTAAACACAAAACAAAAGCTGATTAAAAAACAATAAAAGGCACAGCAAGATCCCAGGACTTGCTGAAATTCACAATCTCACTGGGGGGAGGGTGGGGGAAACATTCATTTTCACCTCCTCATTATTAAACCCTGACAAAATGGGAACAAGTTTCAAATGCAATGAACTTCCAACTGCCTCCTGACTGTCCCGATATTGAATTTATTAAACACGTCAAAGCATTCTGGGGGCTTTACTCCAGAGACAGGCCAGTGAATAAACACAGGAGGCCCCAATGAAGTTCCCACTTCTTTCAGTCACCTCTCCCCGCCCCCCCCCCCCTGTTTCTCCCTCTCCGTCTCTTACACACTTCCCCCAGATATCTATCTGTCCAATACCCCGTCTCTGCTCCTGTCTCTGGATAACCTGTCCTGATCTCTGCTCTGTTTCTCTATCTCAGGGTGAATCTGGATTGAAATGCTCTCTCTAAGTTTCTGTCTGACCGTTTAAAATAAAACTCACAATCAAAAGGGAAATGAGAGGGGGGGGGGGGCGCGGGGGGGCAGGAAAATCCACAATCCCACCCTGAAGCGGCTGCTTCACATTTTATTGAACCATTGAATTCAGCCACTTAAACCCTGTTGGGGAATTAAGCAAACGCAAAAGTGCTGCTGAGATTTAGGCCGTGAAGTGCGGCCTAGTCACAGAGGCTGCATTATTCCTCAGGTAGAAAGAACAAACCCCCCTCTCTCCCACCCCCCAGTTAAACAGAACAATCTTCTCCATCCACACCCACAAATCCCAGCGCCCTGTCTAAAAACACAAGCAGGACTCTGGGATTGAGAACAAGCCTTTCCCCCAGGCTCAGGAATTTGAATTTCAGCTCCCTCTCTCTCCCGAGTGCTTCACAGTGAGAGGGAGAGAGAGAGAGAGAGACTGGGAATGCTGCAATCAGGATCCCACAGGGAGTCCCACACTGCAGGAGGGCACCCCCCACACCCCCGAGCCTCTGTCTCTATCCCCCTACCCCCCCTCCACTAAGCCCCCGACACTCCCCACCCCTTCTCTGTTCCTCTCTCTGTTCCCCACCCTCCTTCCCCTCCATCTTTTCATGTTTAAAGTGTGGGGTGATGTCACAGTGCGGGGAATATGGGGCGAGGAGGAGGGGGGACAGAGAGCATGAGGGCACAGCAAGATCCCACACACACAGTCTGAGCAGGGCCAGATACAAAGTGATTTTTAAGTGAGGATTGGGTTAAAGTGAGTGGGCAATGAGGGGAACCACACGTCTCCCTCTCTCTCCCTCGCTCCCCCCCCCCTCCATCTCTCCCCCACCCCAAATAAAAATAATGACAAGTCACTCCAGGATTGGGGCTGTTTGTACATTCGATATGAACAGGGAACCTTCCACTTCGAGCACAGTCACACCTCTCTCTCCCATTCCCTCTGTCTCTCACTGTTTCTTTCTCTCTGCCTGTTTCTCTGCCTCTATCTCTGAACCTGTCCAGCCCCCTCTGTGTCTCTTTTGCTTTCCCCCCAGATCTATATATATATCCAATACCCCATCTCTGCCCCGGTCTCTCCTACTCTGGATAATCTGTCCTGATCTCTGCTCTGTTTCCACCGTCTGGGGATGAATGGGGATTAAAATGCTCTCTCTGATAAGTTTCTGTCTGACCGTTTCAAATAATGACGTGTTGTGGGCCACGTTTGCTATTTCTCAGTGATTTCCATGGGGAAATGGGGAGGGAAGCTCCTTCTGCAAAGCCAGATCTCTCTCTCACTGCAATGTGGCAGCAGCCAGATTCCAATATCTTTATATTGGGAAAAAATCTATTCAAACACAACAGCCCAGATTCAGCCTCAGTCACACAGCCGCTGGTTACAAATCCCACCTTCTGGGAGGGTGTGAGTGAGGGTCTTTTCCCCAGAGACTGGGGAGCTGGGCTGTGAGTGCAGAGCAGAGGACCCCCCCCCTAACCCAGCCCCCCTCCAGTGTGTCTCCTCTCCCTGCCCCTCTGCCTTTGATCTCCCTCTGTTACCCTCCCTTTCTCTCTCTCCCTCCCTTTCTCTCTTTCCCTCCCTTTCTCTCTCCCTGTCTTTCTCTGTCTCTGTCCATCTCTCTCTCCCTCCCTGTCTCCCTCTCTCTCTCCCTCCCTGTCTCTCTCTTTCTCTCTCTCTCTCTGTCTTTCCCTCCCTGAAATTAAATGAACAACAATTCACATTGGTGTTTTCCTTCACATTTTATTGAAAGGTGAAATATAGACAGGAATGTCTGGGGAGAGAGAGAGGGGAGGGGTGCTGGGATTGGTAAGAACGCTGGAGAGACAGAGACAGGGAAATTATGAACCGCCCCCCCCATCCAAATAGAAATTCCTGGGAAAAGAGAGAGGAGAATCTGGAGTCACACAGCACAGAAACAGGCCATTCGGCCCACCAGCTCGATGCTGGCCATCAAATCCCAATCTATCCTCCCCCCATTCCCCAGCGCTTGCTGCACAGACTACGATGCCTCGGTGATTGAAGTGCTTGAATTTACCCGACCCCGTTTCCACTTTCTTTCCTTGAACCCACTTTGCGGTCCGTGAGCGAGATTTTGTTTCATAAAGTGTGGTCGCCTCACATGCTCCAGGGACCCGGGTTCAATTCCCAGCTCGGGTCACTGTGATCCTGTGTCTCTTCCCCCACCCCCTCACTGCACCCCCCACAAACCTCACCTCTTGCTGTCTTTTCCTGTTTTCCCCCTCTTTCCCTCCCTCCATCTTTCTCTGTCTTTCTCTCTCTCTGTCTGTCCGTCTCTCTCTCCTCCCTCCATCTTTCTCTGTCTTTCTCTCTCCCTCCCTCCATCTTTCTCTGTCGTTCTCTCTCTCTCTCTCTCACTCCCTCCATCTTTCTCTGTCTTTCTCTCTCTCTCTCTCTCTCACTCCCTCCATCTTTCTCTCTCTCTCTCTTCCGCTCCCTCCATCTTTCTCTCCCTCCCTGTCTTTCTCTCTCTCTCTCTTTCCACCCCTCCCTGTCTGTCTTTCTCTCTGTCTCTCCCCCTCCCTCCATCTTTCTCTGTCTCTCTCTCTCTCTCACTCACACTGTTTCTCTCTCTCTTTCTCCCTGCCTGTCTCTTTCTCTCCCTGTCTTTCCCCCTCTCTTTCTCTCTCTCTGTCTTTCCCCCTCTCTCTCTCTGTCTTTCCCCCTCTCTCTCCCTCTCTGCCTCTTTCTCTCTCCCCCTCTCTGTCTCTTTCTCTCTCTCCCCCTCTCTGTCTCTTTCTCCCTTTCTCGCTCTCTCCCTTTCTCTCTCTCCCCCCCACTCTGCCTCTTTCTCTCTCCCCCTCTCTGTCTCTCTCACACACTGTCTCTCTCTAATATTGTTATGAAGTTGCATATATAAGGTTAAAGATGTGGTGTTTGACAAATGTAAATATTGAAAAGAAATGCTGAGAAAACCAAACCGAACCATCCAGCGTTGTGTCTTTAGAAAGCCTGTGTCTTTGTGCTGGGGATTTTAAACTGCAGAAAGCAGGGCTGCAGAAGACAACTTTACAACATTTGTGTCCAAAGCAGCAGCCAGAGTCCCAGCAGAGCAAAACAGGCTTTGAATTGGGTCAATGATTTTAAAACAAGCTCTCAAACACACACAACCAATTGCATTCAAATTGGGGCGTTGGTGACAGCCTCAAGCCACTCAAATTGCAGGAATACTGTGAGGAAATTCTGGGTATTTAAACCCGGGACAGGGGGAAATAACGGGGAGGGAGCGACCTTGCTGCCTCTTTAGATTGAAGGAGGGAGAGTCTGATACTGAATCCTGCAGTAATATATACAGCTTCATCACATCACCATCTAAATAGAAGCAGAAACCAACTCAGAAAGTATTCCAGACCCAAGCAGCAGAAGGAAGTTCACACTTCCAACAGACGCCTGGTATTATATTATTTGAGGGTGACTCTATTCTGTAATGATTTATTTCATTATTCCTGAGTGAGTCTTGTCATTGGAACAGCATTCTATTGGGGAGTTTATTCAGTTTGTTCATTGTTTTAATAAGGTTGTCACCCAGTCTAAATTAAAGACCTGTTAGTTGTTCCTGATGGAGAGAGTGTCAGATCTTGCTTTAATTTACCAATTGCTGCCACAGTCCAAAGCTGTGTGGGTTGGGTGGATTGGCCATGTTAAATTGACCCTAGAGTCAGGGGGATTAGCAGGTTAAAAGTGTAGGGTCATGGGAATAGGGCCTGGTTGGGATTGTGGTCGGTACAGACTAGATGGGCCGAATGGCCTCCTTCTGCACTGTAGGGATTGAATGACGAAAACCAGTAGCTTCCTCCTGTCTCACACACACTTACTTAAGATTACGAGGCAAGGTGTATCCCTTTAGGGGGTTACAAAATAACACAGAGGGAAACATCACCTCAGCGTGGTAACAATATTTATAATCCCACAATCACACACCCACCCTCCCTTAGTCAATGAATGAATGATTCAAATGACAATGAAGGTAATTCTGCACAGCAAGATCCCACTGCCAGTCCCACGATGGAGGAGGATACCCCCAGACTCTGTGTCTCTTTCCCCCTGCCCCTCCTGAGACCCTCTCACACAGCCCCCCCCCCCCCCCACCCTCTCTGTTTAGCTCTCCCTCCATATCTCTATCTCTCTCTCTGCCTCCTCCGCCTCCCCAACCCTTCTCCTTCTCCTCAATCTTTCCTGTTTAAAGTTCTGCTCATGGGTCACAGTGCGAGGAATAGGGAGCCAGACCCACCTGTGTGCACAGCAAGATCCCACACACACACAACCTGGTGAGGGCCGGATTAAATAAATGCTGTGGGTGAGGACTGCAGGAGAGTGTGGGGGAAATGGGATCCACTCCTCTCTCTCTCTTCCCAAATTAAATTGACAACAATTCACATTGGTGTTTTCTTTAACCTTTTATTGAAAGATGAAATATAGACAGGAATGTCTGGGGAGAGAGAGAGGGGAGGGGTGCTGGGATTGGTAAGAACGCTGGAGAGACAGAGACAGGGAAATTCTATACCCCCCCCAGAAACAGGCCCTTCGGCCCACCAGCTCGATGCTGGCCATCAAATCCCAATCTATCCTCCTCCCATTCCCCAGCACTTTCTCCAGAGCCTACGATGCCTCGGCGATTAAAGTGCTTGAATTTACCCGACCCCTTTTCAACCTTTTTCCTTGAACCCACTTTGCGGTCCCTGAGCCAGATTTTGTTTAATAAAGTGTGGTCGCTGTTGCAGTGCGGGCAAAGGCCACAGGCCCAGTGTGTGCACAGCAAGATCCCACAGCAGCAGCAGCAGCAATGTGAACCTGAATCAGATGGGACACAGTCCTCCCCCCAAACCCCACCCCCCCCCCCCACTCTCTCAACTGCTGTGACCCCCCTTCCCCACTCACTACCCTGTGTGTGTGTGTGTGTCTGCATTATCCCAAATCTCCAGAAAGGCTGGAAATCCCTCTTAAAAGTAACCCTTTTTAAAACTAAAATCCCTGTGGTGCACAGCAAGATCCCACAAAGTGCAGTCAGCTGTGTTGAGCGTTTTTTAATTTGGGAATTGTTTATACAGAGTGAGGGAGCCAGAGAGGGGCTGAGACAGTGAAATCCCTCTCTCAGGACCCTCAGAATTAACCTGGAGACCCTGTCCCTCACTGAAACCCCCCCTCCCTCTAACAGCCTGTGTCTCTCCCCCTGCATCTAACCCACAACTCCAGCTGTTTCCATCCCTCCCTCTTCCTCTCTCTCCCTGCCTCTCTGTCTCCATCTGTTTCTGCTCGAGAAGAGACAGGGAGAGAGAGAACAGGGAGAGAGAGAGACGGGAAGAGACAGAGATAAAGCGAGAGAGACAGATATTTGATAATTAATTGTGTATGGTCGCATTATTGAGTGTGGTTTAATTTGGTGATTTTTTTATACAGAGAGGCAGAGAGAGAGGTGAAGACAGTGACATTCTCTCTCTGGCACCCTCGCAAGTTCAAAGACACAAAAGCTGCAGACACTCACACACACAAACTGGGTTTGGTAAGTTTCCCAATCTCTGCAGCTTCACATGTGGCCCAGGGTTTGAATTGAAATTTAAAAGCAGCTTGGAGACACTGCAGGATTTTTGAGTTGAGTTTCTCCCCTCCTCACCCTGTAAATATAAAATAGAAATTCCTGGATTACAATATTCCCTTGGACAGAGCAGAGGGAATGTGTGAGTGGTGTGTGTGTGTGTCTGAGACCGAGGCTGGATTTGGGAATATCTGCCTGCTGAAGAGGGTCAGTGAAAC